>NW_015544131.1:14831-24250 GCF_001515605.1 Sinocyclocheilus anshuiensis | reverse complement strand
GATTTTTTTAATTTTTTTTTTGGGGGGGGGGGGGGGTAATGTGATTAATTAGATTAATAATTTGAATCACTTGACAGTCCTATTTTTTATGTTCAGTTTGTTGAAAGGAGTTCAGTTAGAAGGTCACATACAGCTTCAATCAGAAGTTAGAAGCTCATGTACAGTTATAAGGTCTGAAGAGACTCATGTGAAATCATATAGGAGAGAAGCCAGTCAGTTGAGTTTGTGATAACTTTTACAGTGTTTGGATTTTGTTCAGTCTTTAACTGTGTATGATAATTACTTCAATATCGTGTCTTGAGCGAAGTGCATCGTCACACCCCTCATATTTTTTTTTATATTTATATTTTTCACATGGCCATAAAATCCACCAAATAGTAGCAATGACCCATATAGTCAGTTGACTTGATGCATTACTCACCTGTGGATAACAGCAGGAGGTGGCTTTACAGGCAAATGATGATAGATAGATGGAGATGATAAACTCAAGCAAGGCAAAGATCAGCCAAACACTACTGATTCCCCTGAAGAGGGTCTGAGAGAAAATACAACATCAGCTCAAATAATAATAAAATAATTGATAATTAGTACTCACAAGGGAATGCTGGCTGCTTAATGTATACTGTCAATGCCTTCTTGCATTATAAATGATCAGAAATATAAGATAAGAGATCTATAAACTACTTCTGACATTTTTGGGGAAAAAAGGATTGACTTTTGACAATTAAGGATTGACTTTTGACAAGTGTACTGACCACACAGTCATCTTAATGTAATTACTAAATAAATGTGAATGGAAAAGGTGACATACCTTATACCTTTCCTCTAAATCATAACAGTCATATCTGCAGTAACTTTGGTACACTGGTCCTATAGCCAAATCAAATGAAATTATAATAATTGCAATGCCTGCAGTTAAAGCACTGAAAATGTTCATTCCAAGTGAACCTTTCACCTATAGGCAGAAAAAAAACGACATAAAACACATTCATAAATTAGGAAGAGCTGTAACACATTTTGTTAACATATCATGTTAACGTAGATGGAAAAGTATCTGTAGTGTGAAAAAATAGCAGAGTTTTTATAGATAGAAATAAAATCAGAAAATATACATTTAATGATAAAGGGGGAAAAACTGTTTCTAGCCATTACTGAAAAAATGCAATACATATTATTATTATTATTATTATTATTATTATTATTATTATTATGTCACCTGCCAGTGTTGGGCAGCTTGGACCCCTAAAAGTAATATGTTTTGTGTACATACCAAACACAAACCGGAGGGTGAATTAAGTTTGTTTTCGGCAGCAATGCAGAGTGAGCCTGCAATAATGTACTGAGAGGAGAGAGAAAGGCAAAAATGAAGGCTTCTGTTGGAAAATGTAGCTTGACTTATAAAAGAAAGATCACTTAATTGTAATTGTTCCTTACGATGAGCGACCCCCAGTAAGGAATACCAGTAAAGACAGTTATGGATTCCGCATGAACTGTAGACACGATTCCAAGCAGGAAAGTCAACAGAGCAATCATTACCTGGACAGTCTGTGGGGGACAAGAAAAATGTACAAGAGTGTCTTTTATAAAGTAAAACCATTTCAAATTTTGGGAATCAATATAAAATGTACAATATAAATTTATGGTGACTGTAGTTGTGGACTTACGATTGTACAAGAAAAAAATATTCCAAAAAAATATTCATTGTATCTCATTGTATGAATTCACATACTGATTTGCGTTTGAGCAAAATGTATCCATTAGTTCACATTTTTTTATAGTTTGCAACTCCTAAAACATTCTTTGTGACTTTTATGTGACTGGTACACTGTAAATTTTAATCTGTAAATAATAAACCTCATCTTATATTGGACTTCATCATCTTATATTGCGTTATCACCAAGGCAATACATTTTGCAATAAGTACAATGAAAAAATGCTATGTATACTTTAACGTACATACTCTTTTTTTTTTTAAGAATTTATTCATGTAATGTTTCATACGCACATTAAAGTCTATTAAGGTTTCTAAAAAAATTCCTACCCCAAGGGCTTTTGGATGGCCTTTCAGAAATGCCTGAAGTCCATGAAGAGGAGAAACTCCTGTGACCTGTTGGACATAAACAGGCACAGGAGCATTTGTCCCAGTCCCAGCTGGTGTTGTTTGTGTTGGTGGTTGAATCTGGATGATGAGTGTTGAAGAGTTCACGGGTAAGACCGTTTGAGACATTCTTGTTTCAGAATCTGAAATTTACCTATACAAACATCATAGTACATCAAAACATGTAAATGTGTGTGTGTATATGTGTGTGTGTGTATATATATATATATATATATATATATATATATTCAAAACAGATAACATACTATATAAATACAGTGAATGTTTCAATTAATCTACATGTACATCCGAGACATTTAGCAGATTCTCTTTTCCAAAGACATTTACAAAAGTACCTTACCAGCAATTATAGAATTTTACAAAATCAAAGAAATCAATTCATTAATAGCATTTAGTTAAAAACCAACTACAACAAAATGCAGACATAATGCAAAGATTGGTATTTGTATAAAGTTAGTCAAATTTAATGTAAGTATATAATATGTTTTACCAGAAACTCTCTTCAGTTTGCTCTGTAGAGTCACTTTGTTCCGTAGTCGCACTTTGACACTCCTCCTTATCACCTGAGCTTTATAAAACGCAAACCTGGCCACAGCTACCAGGAAATATAAAAATATCTTCCCTTTCATAAGATAAGATGAATTTACGGTAATAAACAATAGTATTCATGAATGTGTTTATGTTGTGCATTATAACAAGTAACCTACCTACTGGTTTAGAAACGGGTTTGTATATACTGAAAAAAAAAAAGCGATAAAAATAATGATCAGAACAGTGATTTGTGACCCAATTTATGTGGTCGGTAATGTGGATTTTACTAACTTGTTAAGGTACTTAAGCCTAAGTACAATATCCCATCTGGCCTGAACTTTAGTCATGACATAATTCTAGCCCTGTACCACAAAGCTAATGCAAATGTGATAGGATGTCTGAAAAGGCAGAGAGTGTAGTGATAACTACTGATGGATGGACTTAAAGAGCCAGTCGCACGTAAGTGTAGAGCGCTGACTAGCCAATAGGAACGAAGGAAATTCTAGGGAGGTGGGACGAGTAAAATACACACAAATTAGAGGTTTGAATCCCACCTAGGCCACAAATAACATAAAATGAAATTTTTTTAGTTTTTCATCTAGATACACTTTAAGTATGATTAACATATAATAAACGAACTTTGTGCACAAAGATAAAATAAATCTTGTAATAATTGTTCTTGTGTAGGATGTTGTCACGACTGCTACTGTGAGGAACAAAGGAGCGCGGAGACGAAGGAGAATATCACGGGGAACAATCTTTATTCAACCAAATAAAGAGTCACAGGAAGGAACACACATGTAGCACGGCGATTGACGTTAGACACCGGACAAAGGAAACAAGGAACAGAACACTCTTTAAATACATGACTAGTGTATATCCCAAAAAGTGGGTCTCTTCACCCAGCCATGCACCACCCAGCTCCACACAGAGGATCACACCATCACTACAAAGCAACAGTCCCACTACCCCTACGTGCTCCAAATATTTGTGTTCTGCTACAACCGAAGACAAGCCACTGCTAACATCTTCTGCAAACACCACCCCAGCATCAAATCCAGAAGAGCAAGGTAAGTGCACATTAGTGATGTAACCATTTTTAACTCCTTGACATCCATTTTACTAATAAATTTCTATTTTCATAGTGATTTGTGATATTTGGCAAGGCAGAAAACAGTCTGTGTTGTGGAGCAAGATTGGTCCATATAAGTTACTTACTAGAAACTTGATGGATCTGGCACCAGAGAAGATGTTGGAGAGTGAGGTAGGATTAAGTATGCATTCTCTAAATTATCCCCCCATAATACAGTAGTTTATACTTGACTGTTTTCTTGCAAACAGATTGTGAATGCCTTCTTGCACAATCTTGCATGCCGATTTAAGTCCTCAGGAGTCACCGACTATTTGATTGATTCTTATCAAATGACAGCCATCTGGCGAGATAGCCAAAAAGTCTTGAAAAAGGTATTTTCACTTAAATTGCAAAACCACACAGTAGTTCATCCCACTCAGCAAGATTCCACATCCTGTGGTGCATTTGTTTGCAAAGTAAGTATAGTCGGTAATTAGTCAATTATTTTAAAGTTGTTAATTGAGAGCTTGACTTAACTGTATTTTCACACCAGTTAGCACAGGCCCTTCTTAAGAAGGAAAGCATGGATTTTCCAGTTGATGAAGGAGGGGTTGTGGAGATGCAGAAACAGATTGGCATAACACTTTTAAAAGAAACTAGTAAGCACATATTTTTTGCCTTGTGAACCTGTTTTCAAGCATTCTGTATGGTACACATTAATCACATTCCTCATTGTCAAAAGATGACCTTTCAGACCTCTGCCCTTCTTGTGGAGAGAAGAATACAAGCGAAAGTGAACTTGACCAATGGGTGAGAGTTTAGTTAAACGTTAAGAGTAATTGTTCTCCTGAATCATACAATTTTGTATTTTGTATTTTTTTTAACGTTCCTGCATTTGACATTGAGAGCATAGGTCGCAATTTAGATACAAATGCTAGAAACGTGGCTTTCAAACGAAAGATTGCTATCAAATAGCACACCTAGGTTCCTAACTGATGATGAAGAATTGACAGAGCAGCCATCAAGTGTTAGATGGTGTTCTAGGTTATAACATATTACATGTTTAAATATTATAGGGTTTTAGTTCCGATAATTAACACCTCTGTTTTTTTTCAGAATTTAGCAGTAAGAAATTAATCGTCAACCAGTTTTTTTTTATCGACTATGCATTCAGTTTTTCAAATTGGTACGTTTCGCTAGGCCACGAAGAAATATAGAGCTGAGTGTTATCAGCATAACAGTGAAAACTAACACCATGTTTCCTGATGATATCTCCATACTGCACTTGTGATCGATATGATACCTCTTCATTCCCTGCTACGAATTGATGGCGGTCAGATAAGTATGATTTGAACCATGCTAATGCACTTCCACTAATTTTTTATGTCTAAAAATTTTATGTTCCACTAAAATTTTTTGTCTAATCAAGAGAATGTTGTGGTCGATAGTATTGAACGCAGCACTAAGATCCAGTAGCACTAATAGAGAGATACAACCATGATTAGATGATAAGAGCAGGTCATTTGTAATTCTAATGAGAGCAGTCTCAGTACTATGATATGGTCTAAATCCCGACTGGAAATCCTCACAGATACCATTTTTCTCTAAGAAGGAATTGTGAGGATACTACCTTTTCTAGTATCTTTGACAGAAAAGGGAGATTCGAGATCAGTCTGTAATTAACTAGATCTTTGGGTTCAAGTTCTGTTTTTTTAATGAGAGGCTTAATAACAGCCAGTTTGAAGGTTTTGGGGACATATCCTAATGACAATGACGAATTAATAATAGTCAGAAGAGGATCTATGACTTCTGGAAACACCTCTTTTAGGAACTTGGAATAGGGTCTAGCATACATGTTGTTGGTTTAGATGATTTAACAAGTTTATACAATTCTTCCTCTCTTATAGTAGAGAATGAGTGGAATTGTTCCTCAGGGGATCTATAGTGCACTGTCTGATGCGATACTGTAGCTGACGGCTGCTTGGTTACAATTTTATCTCTAATAGTATCCATCTTGGAATTAAAGTAGTTCATAGTCATTACTGCTGTGCTGCTGGGAAATGTTAACGCCTGTGGGTGCTTTATTTTTCGTTAATTTAGCCACTGTATTGAATAAATACCTGGGGTTATATTTGTTTTCTTCTAAAAGAGACAAAAAGTAATCAGATCTAGCAGTTTTTAATGCTTTTCTGTAGGATAGGTTACTTTCCCGCCATGCAACACGAAATACCACTAGTTTTGTTTTCCTCCAGCTGCGCTCCATTCCGGGTTGCTCTCTTGAGGGCACGAGTGTGCTCATACCACAGTGTCAAACTGTTTTCCTTAATCTTCCTTAAGCGTAAGTATACAGTAGCCAGTACAAACATCACAGGGGATCTATCATTAACATGTGCTTCTCTGGATAATGTTATATGAAGCATCATTACTTCAAACGAGTTATACTTGAAGCCCGCCCTCTGAGAAATACTGAAAATATTGTTATAAATTGAAACAACACCTCCCCCTTTACCTTTTGGACGCGACTCATGTTTATAACAGTAATCTTGTGGGGTAGACTCGTTTAAAATAATGTAATCATCTGGTTTTAGCCAGGTTTCTGTCAAACAGAGCACATCTAGGTTATGATCTGTGATCATATCATTTACAAAAAGTGATTTTTTTTAGAAAGGGATCTAATATTCATTAAGCCAAACCTTATCATTTGTTTATAAATTGGTTTGGACGTTTTTTGTATTTTCTAGTTTGGGGAACAGAAACACTCTCTATAGTGTGATATCTAGGTGAAAGTGTCTCTATGTGCTAAGAATTAACTGATTTCTGTGACGTGAGGAGGCTAGTGCCACGATTCACTGTGGGAGGAACGATGGAGACGCGGAGAAACATTCAATAGTCTTTAATACTTGAATCACAGGGGATAATCCACAACAGAAACGCGGGAAACACACAACATCCAACAAGTAGACCTGACAGAGGAGAAATGCACAGACAAGAACTTATAAACACAGTCATTCTGTGCACCTGTGTTTGGTAATTGTCCTAATTAGATGTGATGTGGGAGGAACGACAGAGAAACGTGGAGTACAAGCAAAAGTCTTTAATCCAGGAATCACAGGGGATAATCCACTACAGGAACACGGGAAACACACAACATCCAACAAGTAGACCCGACAGAGGAGAAATGCACAGACAATAACTTTTAAACACAGGACAATTACCAAACACAGGTGCACAGAATGACTAATTAACTAAACAAGGACAGGAACATGACCAAATAAGGGAACACAGGAACCGAAACGGGCAAACCATAACAAAACAGGTCCATGATTCTACCATATCGTCCCCCTCCCGGAAGGCGTGTCCTCGCGCCGTAGAACAACAGAGCACGGGTGGGAACTTGGGAGGCGGCTCAGGAGGAGGATGGACACCTGGGAGGGGGCCGGCAGACAGAGACCAGGGAGGTGACGATGGAGGGAGGAAACAGGAAGAACTTGGAGCAGGAGGAGCCAAGCAGGACCCAGGCCACAGCCATGATGGGGACCCACGATGGAGCCGATGGAGGGAGGAGCCATGGAGGAGTAATGGCCGCCGGTGGCGGAGCCCGAGGAGGAAACGGAGAGCCAACAAGCCAGGGGGATGCCGTGGGGCCAGGGTGGAGCCGAGGGTTCTGGTGACCGAGGCGGAGGCGGAGATCCGCGGCGGAGCCGGAGCGACTGAGGATCAAGGTCGAGCTGGCGGGAGGGAGGATCCGGTGGGACGGAGCGACGAGGTGCAGCCGGAGGAGCAGAGTCCTGAGGCGATGGCGGGTCGACGCCCGACCAAGGCGGAGCCGGAGGGACGAGGGAGCCCGGTGAAGCTGGTGGATCGACGGGTGTCGGTGGAGGTGAGGGAGCTAGGAGCCGAGGCGGGGAGCCGCTGGGTCTACGGGCCGAGGCGGAGTCCGGGCCTCGGAGGCTGGAGGCGGAGGTAAGGGATGCTCCAGCCACGGCGACGAGGGAGGATGGCAGACCCGCGGCGCTCACACCATATTGATGGTAGGCTGAGGGCGAGCAGAGGGACTGCCAGACGACAGCGGTGGAAGAGGCAGGAGTGGGCGGGCGGGTGGGTATTCGTGGGCCTCCGGGCTCTCAGGGCTACCCTCGGGGATCAGAGTCCACTCCCGGCTGGACAGGGAAATGGGAGCCCCCTCAGGAGGAGAGAGAAGAGGGGGCAAGTCGACCTCCAGATCTGTTTCCCAGTCTATCATGTCCCCTTCTAGGGCACTGTCGCTGGCTCGCGCACTTGGTCTGACGGGTGGGGCTCTACATCCGGGACGATCTTCCGCTCAGTCGCTCGGCATAGCGCTGGCTCGTTGATCGCGGGCGGTAATGTCATCGGTGGGCTCGGGCTGATGCTCCGCACCACGGGGAGATGGTGGGCTGGGCACTGGGTCTGGAGCGGATCTGGACGGTGGATGGCGATCCGTTTCTCTCCAGAATCCACTCCACGAAGGCAGCGAAATCCTCTCGAGGGCCATCTTCGGACGATGGCGCTCTGCTCGCGGTGTTCAAGCTTGCGTCATAGAATGAGCAGAGCACGTCGTCTGGGTAGCTGGTGGTGCTAGCTAACAGCCAGAACAGTCTTATATGGTCCTCGAGAGATCTGTCCCCCTGCTCCAGCAGGAGGAGGAGGAGGAATTCTGGGCGGGTGAAGGGATCCATAAGGGGAAACACAACGGAAACAAAAACACTGAGAGAAAAAACGGAAACAAAAACGGACGAAAGACATACGGAGGTAACGATTTGCTGTGGGAGGAACGATGGAGACGCGGAGAAACGTTCAATAGTCTTTAATACTTGAATCACAGGGGATAATCCACAACAGGAACATGGGAAACACACGACATCCAACAAGTAGACCCGACAGAGGAGAAATGTACAGACAAGAACTTATAATGCAGGACAATTACCAAACACAGGTGCACAGAATGACTAATTAACTAAACGAGGACAGGAACATGACCAAATAAGGGAACACAGCAACAGAAACAGGGGCAAAACATAACAAAACAGGTCCATGATCCTGACAGCTAGCAGGTGGTCGGTTTAGCCTTTCTGTCTGCTTCCTGACCTGGGCCCCAGTTAGTCAAGTGCAAACTCTAAGACTATGTGCCATATTTCTAGAGAGAAGAGCGGCACCACCCCAGGAGGGATGAAGACCATCTCTTTTCAACAGGACAGTTCTGCACCAAAAACTCGTCCAATTGTCGATGAAACCTATGTTATTCTGCGGGCACAATTTAGACATCCAGCCATTGAGTGATGACATTCTGCTATGTATCTCATCACCACGGTAAGCAGGGAGGGGACCAGAGCATTTTACAGTGTCTGACATCGTACTTGCAAGTTCACACACCTCTTAAATGTTATTTTTAATGATCTCCGACTGGCGAAGTCAAACATCATTAGCGCCGGCATGAATAATCTTACTGAATTTACGTTCACTTTGATCAGGTTTCTCAGTGGGTGCGTCACTGAGTGGGGAAAACCTGTTTGATGTTTTGATCGGAACGGAAGAGCGGTGTTTTGACCCGTGACTATGCCGCCTCATAGTCACCCAGTTGCCCTGCTGCAGAGGCTCTGTAACCAGAACCGAACAATGTACAGGACTCCCTGAGCTAGTCGCATCCAAAGCCGTATCTAGAGCCCTCACATTCTTACT
>NW_015544131.1:0-14499 GCF_001515605.1 Sinocyclocheilus anshuiensis | reverse complement strand
CACAGTTGCCCAGTTGCCCTGCTGCAAAGGCATTGTAACTGGAACCGAACAATGTACAGGGCTCCCTGAGCTAGTCGCATCCAAAGCCATATCTAGAGCCCTCACATTCTTACTGTCCTCAATTAATGTTTGGATGCGTGTCTCTAATTCTGAAATCTTCTCTGTCAGCCTAACTATTTCCCTGCATTTATCACATGTGAATTCCTCGTCCAATGTAGCATTGTTCCCATAGCCGTGATTTGAAATGCTGTTTCTCTGGCATTTTCAAAGGCATGTAAAGTATAATACTGTGGCTTGGCTTGATACACAGTCTAATGGTGTAACGAAATCCAATTTTAATAATCTTTTACTATACCAAATTTATGTTACTTATATTTCCTATTTGAGCCTGTGCAGATGAATGAAGTTATTTCAGAAAGAGACCATCCTGAATGTAAAACAAAACGTGATTGGCTATAGCGGGAACATGCTACGATTGGTCAGTGAAGTGTTGCTGTTATCTGAGTGGCTTGAGTAGACAGTGGGTCTAGAAACATTTAAAAATCTAGAAATGCGCGCAGCGATCAACAGATGCACGGAAAGCCATTCACAAATGTACAGGGAGTGATCCACAAATGCGTGCAGAGATCTACAAATGTGCAGAATGCGATTCACAAATGAATGCCAGGCAAAGTTGTGTTTGTGACAGAAGAAGATATTTGTGAATGTTTTTTTTATTTGAAATCTCATTTTATTTGTTTTGAGAATTTAATTCATGTTTGTGAAACTCTGAGATTAAATTATGCAACAATTCTATTTCCATACCCCAACGGCTTTTGGTTGACTGTTTAAAAGTGTCTGTCCATGCAGAGTTTAAACTCCCACCACTTGTATATTAACAGGCACAGGAGCACCAGTGTTGTTTGAATAGAGGGTTGAAACTGAATAGCAAATTCAAAGGATGTGACATGTTTGACATTCTTGAGACAGGTTAATGAATCTGAAATTGCCCTGATAGCACACATACATCTCGGAGACGTCTATTTGATGTCTGCATTTACATCTGCAAGACGTATTTTTTAGAGTGTTTGCTCATCTGCAATACGTCTATAGGACGTTTCCTTTTAGATGTCAAATAGACGTCTATTAGATGTCTTTAAGATGTTTATGATTTAGAATGTATGTAAAACTGACATCTGAAAGACGTCTGTCAGATATTTGTCCAAAGCAGATGCTTTCCAGATCAAGAGATCTTTAACAGACATCTTGCAGACGTACATGTGCTATCTGGGTGACCTCATATTGAATCAAGACATGCAAAGGATATGATTATAAAATAGACTTTTTAAATAACTAAAAAAAAAAAATCAGTCTATGAATTTAACTTTAACTTGTTCTATCTTATTTTCAGAAATGTGGTATTTAGACTGTTTAACACAATATTATAAATGAGTAGAGTTAATGTTGTGAGCTGGATGCTAGGATGATTCTATTAGACCCTCACCCTCATTAGACCCCTTCTTAATAGAGAATCTTCACAAATACTGTATTCCAAACAGATTGTTTAGGTGGATCTATTTACATTTACATCATTTAACAGATGTTATTTTTCAAAGACATTTAAAAAAAGCGCTGTACCAGCCCTTATAAATCCACTTATAACCAAAACCATTCATTAATAACATTTTTATTTAAAACAAAACTAAACAAACCACAATTGACGACTACTGCTTTTTGTCTGCATTTTTAAGTATATAATATTTTTTTCCAGGGGGAAAAATCCAGTCCTCAGGTCGTTTTGCACTTTTTCCCCCCTGTTGTTAATAGGTTACTTGTCTGAGATGAGATAAGGCATATTTTATGGCATAACTGTAATTGCTGATGCTGTTTCCCAGAATGAAGCAGGTGGAGCTCAGGTGGTTAGGAGTGGTGATAAAACTAGCCACTTCTACAAGAACATAAAACCTGACATTTCACTACACAATACCTTCCTTTTTATAAGATAATGCATTTAAAAACCACAAAACGATGTTGCAGTTTATCCCTTCCAATACTCACAAATCAAAATGCTCTTTTACTGTTAAGTAACATTAATAAAGAACCTACATACATCATTAAAACATCAAGTCATTAAAAAATCAAGTTATTCCCACTCTTACGCCCACCCAAAAAGCCCTGACTGAGGTAAACACAGTTTCATCACAGCTTTAGAAGCAGTTTCTCCTCTGTTCAGTACAGGGCTTTAGTCTACCAGGGTGCAAATATTGTAATTAATGTTTCTTGAGTTCTCAGCAGAGTATTTAGGTCACATTTTGGCACTTCATGACACAAGGACAGTTCTCAGAAGATGTACGTCACTTTGGGTTAAAGACATGACTAAAACAATATAAAGTTGTTTGTTCTAACTTAGTTCTAGCATAATCCCTGTTAAAACAGTTTTACTGTATCTGTATTTAATTATCTGTTTAACATGTTTTAAGGAAAAAAGGAAGGCTATATTGAAGAGTTAATGAGACAGGTCGATCACCCATGATTAAGAATCACATTTTCCTGTTTAATGAAGTTTTAATTATATGAATGTCCTCCAGGAAAGTGGCATTCTCCTGCCAGGCTGTTGTTGTTTATTCAGGATACTTTATTCTTACAGATTATACAGTATTACACAATTACTTGTTCAAAACAATCTACCCAGATTCACTGATGATTAGACAACTTTGACTTAACTAACAAAAGAAAATCAGGAACTAGTATCTATTATTAGTGTCTTGAAAAGTTACTGTTTACACATGTAATTTAAAAAATATATATAATTATTATCTGATCAACTGTTTTTATTTGTATTTTTTGCTTTCATCTCTTTTTTAATGAAAGGACATTAGCGGTAAGGGACAGGAAACCAATGGGAAACCCCTGTGCCCCATGAAAGCATCACACAGAACTGCAGGACCCAACCCCCAGCCACCCACCCCCTTTTTGTTTGTTTTTTACTATTCATATTTATTTACTTTCATTTTATTTTGGAGGAATTTCTGCAGGATGGTGATGCATGGAAGGGTTGCTGATAACAGGTATCTGCAAAAAAAACAAAAACATGATTAGCTATATAATGATTATTGAAACAATTACTCCGTGCTTTACACATTTCCAGTACAAGGACAATCAACACTAAATTCAAATAATGATGTTTTGTGTTTTTATTGTTTTACTAACTCCAATTAAAAACTGGTGTTTCAAGCTTCTCTTACCTCTGAGCTGTTAAGATCATGGAAATGACAGGGCCTAAAACCACAGGGCAGCGGAGGTAAAACTTGCGCAACATACGGCACCTTTGGAAAAATCCACATGTAGCATTTTATGTCTTCTTACTGTGAAATGCCATAAATGTAATAACACTGACAGACAGTTCCAATATTACAGGTTTTGTGATTACTACAGACACTGCTGCTAAACAGAGACCCACAGACTCAGGTAATTTACATACACTTCGATCTCTGCATATCAATGGCTCAAGCCTCCATTACTAGCTCTAAAATGACATTTTGGAAAATGTCAACATAAAATATCAATAGATCTATAAAATCTATTTATTATACACTTTCTTGTCTAGTGTAAATTGACACAACAGGGTGGACATGTTATGTTTTAGTCTTCAAAAATGAGTAGTAGAGAGAAAAACGAATACTTTGTTCTTGAAGTTGCTTTCTCTCCAAGTAAATTGTTACTTCTAGCAAGTAATGTGATTTAAGGCATTATGCTTAAGATTTTAAAGGACAAGTAGCACCAATGTAACAGGGTGGAGTGGAGTTTGAATGACAAACTATATTAATGGTTTTGTACATAAAATTATGTATCACAGTGAATGGTATTTTATGTAATTTAAGAGAAAAGGGGAAATGGGAACATGGCAAATTGTCAAGTGCTTCAAAAAGTTTTTTTTTTGTATTCTTAGGAACTGATAATTATGAGTTAATAGGGTATATCCATGTATGTAAAACCATGTGGTATTAAAGTTGATTAAAATTTTAAGCAGTATATACAGTAAAATATTCAGTAATGTTTAGGTGTGTGACAAGATCTTGTACCACGAGATTAAACATGACAATATTTCTTGTCAAGGTGAACAGCTGTCACATATCAGCATGATTGCAAATGTAATATAAACTTTATACAATAATTCAATAAACAATCGAGTCAATGATTCTATGAGCCATTAATAAAAACAGTCACTTACTTAATTTGTGAATGAATCAGCCATTTGAACAAATCAGTTGAATGAATGACTGAAAGATTTACTCATTAAGGCTGTGACCTACTGAAGGTTTTAGTTTCATATTTAGAGTAACATTAATAACCATTTATAATCATTATTTATGCAATATTGAATATTAAAAAAATATATTTTTTAGATATCAAACAAAACTTTTTGTAGTGTCTATTCAATGCTTTAGTCATATAACATAGCGATTACTTTAAATTATCTTTTAGTGGGGGTGTCATTTCTCAGCCAAAATTTATGTGTAATTAATTAGATTAATTAATCGGCGCATCATGTAATTAATTAGATGGAAAGTTGAAGAAAGGAGTTAAGTTAGAAGGTCACACAGCTTCAATCAGAAGTTAGAAGCTCGTGCAGTTATAAGGTCTCAAGTGACTGATGTGAAATCATATAGGAGAGAAATCAGTCAGGTGAGTTTGTGGCAATGCCTTTTACAATGCTTGGATATTGTTCTGTCTTTTATTACATATGATCATCTATTCAATATCATCTCTTGAGCTAAGTGTGTCATCAAACCCCTAGTATTGTTTCATGGGGACATAAAATCCACCAAATGGTAGCAATGAATGAAGAGCTGTACTGTCATCATGTACAAATCGACAGTAAATGCTGCTTCTCACAAACTCTTTTCTGCAAGTGCTGCGAATTTAACCTTTGGAAACACAACGTGTGCTAAGTTCACTTTATTGACATTCACATCATTTCCAACGTTTTTGGGGACAGAAGACTAAAGTTCAAGAATTTTACATGTTAAAAGCTTGAGGGTTTAAACATTTGAAAGTGAAAAATTTAAATAAATAAATCTTTGTAATGTAACCTGTAGTGTTTGTTGGTTCTTGTAAAGTGTGAACCTAAGTATGAGCCTCAAGTAACTATTTCCATTTTATATACATATCTGAGTTTCAGCTGACAAAAGTTTGTGAACCCCTGATTTGATGCATTACTCACCTGTGAAGGAGGACAACAGCAACAGGAAACTTTACAGGCAAATGCTGACAGATATATGGAGAGGATAAACTGAAGCAAGGCGAATATCAGCAATACACTACCGATTCCCCAGAAGAGGGTCTGAGAGGAAATTCAACAAATAATAATAACACAAATGTATAATGTCAATGCCTTCTTGCATTATACATGATCACTAATAGTAATAAATCTATAAGCTATTTCTGAAATATTGGGAAAAGACTGGAGAGATGATTGTGGATTAAGGATTGACTTTTGACAAGTGTACTGACCAGACAGTCATCTTATTGCAATTACTAAATAAATGTGAATGCAAAATTTGGTGACATACCTTATACCTTTCCTCAAAATCAGAACACTCATAATCATTGCAGTAACTGTAGTACATTGGTCCTATACCCAAATCCACTGAAATTATAATAATTGCAATGCCTGCAGTTAAAGCACTGAAAATGTTCATTCCAAGTGAACCTCTCACCTATAGGCAGAAAAAAAAACATAAAACACATGAATGAATTAGGAAAAACTATAACACATTTTGTTATCATATCATGTTAACGTAGATAGAAAAATGTATTGCGTGTGATAAAAAATACACTACTTGAAATAAATAAACGCAAGCAGCAATCATCTGGGGTTCAAGCACCAATGGCTTATGTAGATTATTAAATGATAAAATTGAAATGTCTTTTCAAAAATAATATGTTTTCTTTACAGTCCAATCAATCTTCACTGATAGTTTAGGTCAGCTTAAACCTGGTCCTTGCAACCCCCTGATATGCATATTTTGCACGTCTCTCTTGTTTAACACGCCTGATATGATAGATGCCAGATCTTTTAATCCTGATAACTGATTGGTAACTGGCTAAATTGGTTCTTCAAACAAGTTAGTGGATGTGATTAAAATATCTGGATTAAGTTGTCTGAGATTACTTTGTGTTGTCATGTTCATTGGAAAGGGCAGATATATGGATAGTGGAAAACCATGATCAGCAATGCTTTGGCTAGCGAGAAGACATCAACATAATGACATCATAAGATCAAGGAAACAGCCAAGCAAGCAAAATGTCATAAATGTTCCAATATATATAAAGTGTAACCATTTTTTAAACAATTCCCAAGTATTTTTCATCATTTCTAGTATTTGTATAGGATTTGCATTTTTCAAAAGTATTTGCAATTCATTTAATTTTGAAGTGTATTTGTAATACGTGACAGCATAACATTTTCTTAATCCATAAGAACCATTTTAAGACATAAGGTGTGTTCGACTTCATGTGGCGCTGCACAGACTGATTGGCGAGATTTGCCACTTGCAGTCGGGGGCGGAATTAAAAGCGGATACATCAAGTCGGACACTTTCTGCTCCCGGTAGTGATGCTTGTGTGGTGTTTGATTACTCTGTCACAGATGAAGTGAACAAAATGCAATATTTTTAAATACACAGACATTTCAGAAACGTTTTCATGAAACAACAGAAACACTTTTTTTATATACTGCTTAATACAGCACCATCTGTCCAAGAATAAAGTTAAACATAAACATACTATTTAAATAAAAATAAATTGGATTTATAATATACTTTTATCAGTGTTTTTGATAAAAGTGGCTCAATATAACATCACGACTACAGTAACTGAAGGTGTCAGAATAAACCCGAAACACGCATCATTGTTGTCATGTGATGAATTCGATCCAACCGTGAAACAGCTGTCGTCATTAGCACTCCTGCAGTTACTCTCGTGGTACTTTGATGCTATACGTCACAGTAACGTGGGTCGGCGCTGTCTCAAAAAAATGTAAATGACTAACCGGCATGTAATGTACTACTTTAAGTCAGTCACCGTTCGGTCTGTGCAGCACCGCATGAAGTCGAACACACCTATTACTAACTGTTTAAATTAATTGTGCACTATAAAAGTATTTTGAGATCTGAGAAGTGATTCTGCATCTCCTGCGATGCATCAAATCTATCTGCATAAAGGCTCACAGTTCCAAAGAATGCACGGCTCAGACAAACTGTACGTAATGTATGATTGCATACATTACATACATTGGATTAAGAACCGCTGGTTTAGGTTATAGTAAATATGCTAGTGTCAAAAGGGACAACTGGAAATTCTACCTCTTACTGTTAGTCCAGAAAAATAATCTGTATAATGTTTTATTGTCACATCACAGGTCAAATTCAATTGATAGTGGAGTTATCCTTTGTAGCTCAAAATGTTCCATGTCCAGAAGTATTTATCTGAAGGTCCTTTCCATTTTTATTATTTGATCATTTATAGTATAATATGTGTGGCTTTCTAACCTAATGTGCAATATTTTGTAGAACCAAAACTACAACCATGTAAACAAATGATTAAATATATTAAAAGCATACCCATCTATTTATACCATATATTTTGGTACACGCATTGTCATACTGTGCAAATATGTCAATTATCATAAAGGCAGGCCATTCAGACTTTATGTTATTAGTCGCTGTAATTTGATTGGCTACTAGTGGCCATGTTTTTTTTAATGTAGGCAAGTCCAATTAGTGTTATGTTACAAGGAATTTCAGTTGCACCCCTACAGGTGCAATTTTGATGCATTTTGGTAAGAATTCTCAAAATAACCTGTAGGCTATGTGTATTGTTTCAATAAGTTTGGGTGTTGGGCTTAGGGGATAAAATTAGCTCTGACAGACTGATTAATTCACTTATATCATCACAGTGATTCATTTAATCTAAAACAATTAGATAAAAAAATTTCCAGCAACATCCCTAGCTGCTATGTACAAAATTTAGTGAAGACTGGACCAACAGCCTAGGAGGAGTATGAAAAATGGCAGAATTTTTATAGCTGGAAATTAAATGATAAGAAATACACTTAATGATTCAAGGGGGTTAAAATATTGTTTTTATCAATTACTCCAAAATGCTAATCATGATATTACAATGCAACCTGTCTATATCGGGCAGCTTGGACCCCTAAAAGTAACAAGTGTTGTGTACATACCAAACACAAACCGGAGGGTGAATTACATTTGTTTTCGGCAGCAATGCAGAGTGAACCAGCAATAATGTACTGAGAAGAGAGAGAAAGGCCAAAATTGAGGCTTCTGTTGAAACATGTAGCTTGAATTATAAAAGACAGATCACTTAATTGTAATTGTTTCTTACGATGAGCGACCCCCAGTAAGGAATACCACTAAAGACAAAGATGGATTCTGCATGAACTGTAGACACGATTCCAAGCAGGAAAGTCAACAGAGCAATCATAATCTGGACAATCTGTGAGGAACAAGAAAAATGTACAGAGTAGGACAAGATAGTCTTTTATAAAGTAAAACAGTTTCCAATTTTGGGGATCAAAACAAAATCTACAGTATAAATTCATAGCATCTGTAGTTATGGACTTATGATTGCAGAAGAAAAATACCCCAAAAATAGTCTACAAGCGTGGAATTCTCAATGTATGAATTCACATACTGATAGAGGTGTACTTAGAGATTAGGAGTACTTAAGTATTTTAGTCATACTGAATGTATGCTCAAAGATGCAATAGTCCTCAACAATAAATGCTGGCTTCATACTACACGATTTTAGCCCTGATTTTCAATTGCCAACAGTTTTGTGGAAATCGCAGGTAAATGCCAAAGCTTTTTGTAGGCTACCATTTTTACAGAAATAAATCCATTCTTGTGCGAGAACGCCAATCTCTTGTGTGATCTTACATTATTTCCCGTATCAGTTCTCACTTGTTTTGTTGTGAAACATAGTGTGTAGATCGCACAGAAGTATTGAAAAGCTGTGTAATGTGTGACCCCCCTGTTGCCGATCTGTTGATAGTTTGCAACCCTTAAAACATTCTTTGGGTCTTTCACTTTTTTGTGACTGGTACACTGTAAATGAACTCTGTAAATGCTATCTTAAATTGGTCTTTGTCATCTTATATTGTATTGTCACCAAGGCAATAAGTCACATTATGCAATAAAAACCATGTATGCTTTAATGTTTACAACTCTGCTTTTTTTCTTCTTCTATAATTTATTAATGTTCAGATTTTCGTACTTCACACTGACATACACAAATGGGGAAAAAAAATCAATAATATGGATCTATGAAAAATTTCTCACCCCAAGGGCTTTTGGTTGGCCTTTCAGAAATGCCTGTAGTCCATAAAGAGGAGAAACTCCTGTGACCTGTTGGACATAAACAGGCACAGGAGCATTTGTCACAGTCCCAGCTGGTGTTGTTTGTGTTGGTGGTTGAATCTGGATGATGAGTGTTGAAGAGTTCACGGGTAAGACTGTTTGGGACATTCTTGCTTCCAAATCTGAAATTGACCTATACAAAAATCATAGTACATCAAAACATGTAAAGAATGATTATAAAATAGATTTTCGATGTAAAAAAAAAAAATCTTTCCAGTTTATTTATTGAAAATGATATATTCATTATGTTTGTTATAAACGTGTTCTTCATATTGTTGAAACTTTTATGACTGCAGTTATGTCATAGTAGTTATTACAATTGGTAGAATTATTGTCATCAACTAGAACCTTCTTAGATCTTGAAAATAGAAAATGTACTATATGAAAAATAGCTTGTTAAAATTTATATACATCATTTACATTTAAGGTATTTAGCAGATGCTCTTTTCCAAAGACTATATAAATAAATAATCAAGTGTCCAACCAGCCATTATAGATGATTACCAAATAAAGTAAATCCATTCATTAATATAATTTAGTTTAAACAACAACAATAAGATCCAGACATAATGCAAATATAGGTATTTGTATAAAGGTTGTCAGGAGTAATGTAAGTATATAATTTGTTTTACCAGAAAAAAAATCCTCTCTTCAGTTTGCCCTGTGTAGTCACTTTGCTCTGTAGTCGCACATTGCTTTTTATAGGGCTCAGGTGATTAGGAGGGGCCACTGTTACCAGGAAATATAAAAAATAAGACAATGGAAAACAGAAGTATTCTGAGTTGATGATTGTGTGTGCTCCACAATCAAGAGAAGACTTTTGACACCCGTGACCCAGCTCCTGAATGACGTGAATTATGCAACTGATGTTTGTCATATGCGTGATGATGCATGTTTTGTTGAGCATTTTAAAAGTAACTGAATAAGTACTTTCACCATGAGGTGACAGCTCAACACAGATTTTTATTTAAAGGGGTCATATGATGCGATTTCAATTTTTCCTTTCTCTTTGAAGTGTTACAAGCTCTTGGTGCATAAAGAAGATCTGTAAAGTTGCAAAGACTAAAGTCTCAAATCCAAAGAGATATTCTTTATAAAAGTTAAGAGTTAACCACGCCTACCTAAAACGGCTCGTTCTAACACACCCCCACATATCTACGTCAGTATGTGGGAAGATTTGCATAACGCCGCCCAAATGTTCACGCAAAGAAAGAAGCACATTTCATTACACCAAATACACAAAATAATGTTCTTTTTAGCAGCATCATATGACCCCTTTAATTGTATTTGCTAAAATGTCTAGAGAGACTTTTTTTTATAAATATGGTTGTAAATACTGAAACTTTATTTATAGCTTGAAAGTAGCTAAGTTAAGTAAAAGCAGCAAAACTCCTACAGTGGCTGTGTAATTTAGAAATAAAAGTTTATTTCATACATTTACAACACAAGTGGATACTACAGTACCAAAATGCTTATTACCACTGTAGCCTTAAAACCCAGTCACATGTGAAACTCAGCTGGCACCATTGCTTAATGAAGCTGGAATTGTGACATTCATTTGTGAATGAAGATATAATAATTAAATAAATTATAACATTTATACAGCATAACTGTCACGGTGCTCGGTGTATAGAGAACGCTTGAAGAAGAAGATGAACATAAACAGTATTATTAATCCACACAGAAGGTAATCCACAGAAGGCAGGCAGGTAACACATGCAACACGATAACTTTAACACTGGACGAGGGAACACAGGAACAGACTAGAACTAAATACATTGGCAAATGAGGATAATTAACGAGACCTGAATCAAATGATACACTCAGATAGAAAACTAGGTCACGGAACACATGGGGAAGGAAAACACAACAAAACAGTCCTGGGGTTTGACAGTTCGCCCCCTGCCGAAAAGCGCGACCTTGCGTTGCAGAGACAAAGGGAGGTATGGAGGGGGACTTAGGAGGAGGACAAAGGAGTGAATGTGGGATGGTGACGGGGTTGCGAAAGGGCTGGCAGTAAGGCAGGCGGACAACCCAGGTGGAGGATCAGGAGGAGGACGGACTCCTGGGAGGAGGGTCAGGGTGGAGACGATGGAGGGAGGAGCCATGGAGGAAACAAGAGGAGCCAGGGAGAATACAGGAGGGACTTGGAGCAGGAGGAGCCAGGCGGGACCCAGCCCATGGTGGAGCCGACAGAGGGAAGAGCCATGGTGGAGGAAGGGCTGACGACTCCAGGGGGCTGACTGACAGCGGCGGAGCAGGTGGTGGTGGAGCCCGAGGTGGAGACAGAGAGCCAACGAGCCAGGGTGACACTAAGGAATCCAGAGGGCCAAGGCGGAGCAGATGGATCCGGTTACTGAGGCGGAGGCAGGGATACGGAAGGCCGCGGTGGAGCCGGAGCGACAGAGGACCAAGGGACCAGAGGAGGGAAGGAGCAACCTGACACAGCGGGAGGGACGAAGGGACGAGGTGTAGCCAGAGGAGTAGAGTCGCAAGGCAGCTGATGGTCGACGACTGACCAAGGCGGAGCTGGAGGAATGAGGGAGCCCGGCGGAGCCAGTGGACTGTCGGGCCATGGTGGAAATGAGGGAGCTAGGAGCCATGGTGGAGCCGCTGGGTCGACGGGTTGAGGCGAAGTCCGGGACACAGAGGCTGGAGGCGGAGACAATGGATCCTCCAGCCACGACGCTGATGAAGATTGGCAGACCCACAGCGAATCTACGTTTATTTACGCTTTGATTTGAACGAAAACAACATATCTGTGTGGTGCGGCTGACACAGAACAGCATACGCTGTTTGTGTTCAGAGGATACTCTCCAAAATGGCGCAATGGTGACTCGGAGGAGACTAATTGTTGAATAAAGTCATTATTTTAGTTTTCTTTGCGTACAGAAAGTATTCTCGTAGCTTCGTAAAATTACGGTTGAACCCCTGATGTTGCATGTATTATTTTACCGATCTCCTTGCTACATTTCTAGACGTTTATCGTGTTACTCATATTGCTGTCTATGGGAGGGTCAGAGAGCTCTCAGAATGCATCAATGGGGTTTGACAGTTCGCCCCCTGCCGAAAAGCGCGACCTTGCGTTGCAGAGACAAAGGGAGGTATGGAGGGGGACTTAGGAGGAGGACAAAGGAGTGAATGTGGGATGGTGACGGGGTTGCGAAAGGGCTGGCAGTAAGGCAGGCGGACAACCCAGGTGGAGGATCAGGAGGAGGACGGACTCCTGGGAGGAGGGTCAGGGTGGAGACGATGGAGGGAGGAGCCATGGAGGAAACAAGAGGAGCCAGGGAGAAGACAGGAGGGACTTGGAGCAGGAGGAGCCAGGCGGGACCCAGCCCATGGTGGAGCCGACAGAGGGAAGAGCCATGGTGGAGGAAGGGCTGACGACTCCAGGGGGCTGACTGACAGCGGCGGAGCAGGTGGTGGTGGAGCCCGAGGTGGAGACAGAGAGCCAACGAGCCAGGGTGACACTAAGGAATCCAGAGGGCCAAGGCGGAGCAGATGGATCCGGTTACTGAGGCGGAGGCAGGGATACGGAAGGCCGCGGTGGAGCCGGAGCGACAGAGGACCAAGGGACCAGAGGAGGGAAGGAGCAACCTGACACAGCGGGAGGGACGAAGGGACGAGGTGTAGCCAGAGGAGTAGAGTCGCAAGGCAGCTGATGGTCGACGACTGACCAAGGCGGAGCTGGAGGAATGAGGGAGCCCGGCGGAGCCAGTGGACTGTCGGGCCATGGTGGAAATGAGGGAGCTAGGAGCCATGGTGGAGCCGCTGGGTCGACGGGTTGAGGCGAAGTCCGGGACACAGAGGCTGGAGGCGGAGACAATGGATCCTCCAGCCACGACGCTGATGAAGATTGGCAGACCCACAGCGAATCTACGTTTATTTACGCTTTGATTTGAACGAAAACAACATATCTGTGTGGTGCGGCTGACACAGAACAGCATACGCTGTTTGTGTTCAGAGGATACTCTCCAAAATGGCGCAATGGTGACTCGGAGGAGACTAATTGTTGAATAAAGTCATTATTTTAGTTTTCTTTGCGTACAGAAAGTATTCTCGTAGCTTCGTAAAATTACGGTTGAACCCCTGATGTTGCATGTATTATTTTACCGATCTCCTTGCTACATTTCTAGACGTTTATCGTGTTACTCATATTGCTGTCTATGGGAGGGTCAGAGAGCTCTCAGAATGCATCAAAAATATCTTAATTTGTGTTCCGAAGATGAACAGAGGTCTTACGGGTTTGGAACTACATGAGGGTGAGTAATTAAAGACAAAATTTTCATTTTGGGGTGGAGTAACCCTTTAAACTAAAGGTTAAGCCTGTATTAAGAAAGAAATTATGCAGAAATAAAGATAACATTAATCTTGATTTTTGAAACATAAGTTTATGTGCATAGGACACATCATTTGTTCTACTGGAAATAGAAATGTGCCTGATGCCTTTATCATAATTGTCTTACAGTAACTCTTTTAAGCTTTCTTTTCTAAAAGGCAAATACATGTCTCAATCTTTGACTTATCTGGTTATTAATACATATTATATGGTAGGAATGTTTGAGCTCATATTGAGTCAATTGACCTGGTGCACACTCTAAAGTTTCTGAGATCACTTCTGAAATTTTATAGGAGACGAATGTAAGAGCTCCCAGGTCGTTTCTACGTAGATAGCTAGCTATTTGAATAAGACCACCTCCGAGCCATATACTTCCAAGGCAGCAATTCACGCATCTTTTGTCGACATGCCCAATGGAAGAGAGGGGTGGGTTGAGCAGTAGCTCATTATTATTTAAAGAGACATACACTGAAATGGGTCACTGTGTACTAGGGATGGGAAGATTCCCCGATTCGCTCGGTGCATCGGCATAAAAAGTTAACGATCGTTTCTAACATATTTGGTAAAAAACGATTAATTTATATATAATTACTAGTGGATGCGCTATACTTTTATTGTTTAGAAAGTGACCAATAATCTGTGAGCAATATTTTATATGTAGATTGATTTCTCCTCTCTAAACTGTTTCTGAAGCGCGTTCTCTCATCACTGCTGCTGCTTGACTGTGACGCATCA
>NW_015544130.1:521228-524099 GCF_001515605.1 Sinocyclocheilus anshuiensis | reverse complement strand
TATATATATATATTCCTTTTTGTTACTTGTTTTGATGTATATAAAATCATCTTTCTTATTCTTATATTAAACGTTGGGAGTAAAAAAAGTATGTCATCTATGGACTTTTATATTTATGTTTTTATTTTTATGTTATTTTAGATCATCTGATCATATATCATACTGTATATCAGAATAGGAATGGCTGATATGGATCAACATGCCAAGTTTACAAATAGCTAGTACATCATGTTTCTGCATCAGAAATAGAGGTCTGATATAACTGGAGACAGTCTCTAAATAAAATACTAGCCACCATTTAACTAGTGTGTGTGTCTAGTTCTGCTACATATCAGTTTATCTGTGACAGGACACTAGATACTTATCTATGTAACGGCAGTTAGAAAGTGGCCTATAGCTTGAGTCACAAGCCTTTGTTTCTTGACTGGAACTTACAGTAGGTTGATATGGGGTGACTTCCCGTAAAAAAGACCCTTGCAGACATGTGATACAAAAATCCTGTGTTAGTGTCTCTCAGATACCACTCCGGAAATAACTGTCCTCACCTTAATAGACTATCATCTTAGTTCATGACAAATACTGTCGTCCCACAGGAAATACTCCCACAAGTACACCTGATAGCTCATTCTGTCATGTGTCAGATTGTATTTACCCACCAAACATTTTTTTCTGTGTAGTGACTCAGAGAAAAGTGCTTTTGTTGAAAGGTAAGTGTAAGCACTAATGTAAAGTAGCCAGTCATTGCTTAGGTGTTTTATTTTTTTTTTTGGCATTGTCTGGATGGTAAATCACCAGCCAATCTCTGTCCTACTTTTGTTGTTATGTCTTAAATTTACTTGAATCATGTTATATCTCTTTGTGAAGCACCAGATTGTCTATAGATGTGAGATATCATGCTTTCATACATTTGCTGCTTTCTGTCAGGTCTTGATGAGACAAGTCAAGACTAGAGACGGTGACCTATTTTACAGAAAAGCAGACATACTTTTTGTCAATCGTGGATCACAGACGTGTTAGTCTTCATCCAAAAGGGTCCATTAATCTCATAAAATAGAAAGTTGCTCATAAATTACACCAGTTTTACTGTTGTCTGGTACAAACAGAATAGCGGTTTTGCATGTCCTTAGGTGTTTTAAAGAATTTGGCTCATCAAACACCATTAAAAATTATAATATTAATCATCGAATATTTTATTCATCCAAAATTCATAATTTAAAACAAGATTTTGATATTATTTATGACTCATAAATTATGACTTAATAGCTAATGTGTTTTTTATGTATTGTCTAACATAGTTTTTGTAATATTAAAATAAATTATAATTATCTGCTATCAATCATTTAAATATATATATATTATATATGTGACCCTGGACCACAAAACCAGTCATAAGTCACATGGTATATTTGTAGCTATAGCCAAAAATACATATACATACATATATATATATATATATACATATATATATATATATTATCCATAATTAAACCACTAATTTTGATATTAATTGGCATTGTGTTGCTACAGTGTTTTAAAAGGTTTTTATAAAATGTTCATCAAACATCAGTAATTCGATTTTTTTTATTATAAAACCACTATTTATAATTGTTTATTTTATTATCGGTTATTAGTATTATTAAACAGTGAGTAATTATGAAATCTAAAATATATTTATTGATCTATTATCCACAATAAAACCACTAATTATGATTTCAATTATTATTTTTGATAGTCCTCTTAACTAGTATTAATCTTAAATCAGACCTACTTGCTTTGAAAAATTAACTATTTGCTATTTGGAATTTGGAAAGTGTAACAAAGAACAAAATCCACAGTTTGGCCCACAATATGGAGAACAGCAAACATCCCACATCCATCTCTGTTAAAGATTACCCAGAAACCTGTTCAACTGCTTCAAGTAATCAACAGGTAAAACATCAACATCACAAATGTCTTAATTGTTTTCCTCTTGTGTTTGGAAGTAGATTTGAGGCTACATTTTATTGCCACACTTTATATTGAAAGAAGTTGTCAAGATAAGCAAAGCACAATCTAAACAAAACACAAAAGACGGTTGCAAGCAGACTGAATGAGTGATGAGAGCATTTTAACCGCTGCGAAGAAGTCGCTCTCAGAATAAATCCTCTCAATAGGCTTCCCAATGACGCATGAAATCGGTGTCATTTATTTTGACAGCTTATTCTCTGTAATCTTTTTCAGTTTACGCTGATTTTCAGAGCCGTCTCTAGGCAAATGAGATTGTAATGCTGTGCATGGAAAATGAAACTCCCCTGGATCAATAGAGAATCACAGTGAGCCATTCACATCCAAAACCTGCAGTTGCTCTTCGAAAGCTTGTCTACTTTGTTTGAAAGGAGCTTATTTGACACTGAAAGGGTTTGGAGCCCATGGCATTAAGAGCAGGGGTGTCAGGGGTCAAAGGGTCACAGGGAGAAGATACAGACCATGTTTCTGGAAGGTCATTTCTCTTGGGATGTTGGCTTTTGTTCAGTCCATATGTGCTTCTGTGAGTCAAACTCAATGTAAGTCATGAGCAGGTATAGACAAACACCCTTCCTTGACCTAGATTTGGTCTCAGAGAAAATATCCCACCTCATCTTAGGGATGTCCAGGTCTCAGACTCTGTTGAGATGTCTTCTGAAAGACTAGATGAGATCTATAAATTGCAGAAGCAATTTAATCTCATCGCTGTCTAGGAGAAACTATTTCCAAGAGATCTCAACTTCACTGGAAATTAGATGTTGAGAGGTCTTCATATCAGTTGTGTGACATTTTATCACATTTATTCATTCAGCTGATAACATTTGTCTCAGATTTAGACGTTTTTGCTTTCAGAAGTGCTCTAACATA
>NW_015544130.1:514199-518374 GCF_001515605.1 Sinocyclocheilus anshuiensis | reverse complement strand
AGAGAGAGAGAGAGAGAGAGAGAGAGAGAGAGAGAGAGAGAGAAACACTATGTTTACATTGTGGGGGTGGGGAATCTATTTTTCTTTTGAAATGTTTAACACATCCAGTTCAGCACCCATGCAGGTTCTGTCCCTATATGTTGTTGTGCTATTATATAACTCATTCCATGCATTTACATTGTGACTTTTCACACTGAATGAAGGCTAAAAACTTTAAGCAAACAATCTATTGAAGAGCTTTTCTTTCTTTCATAATTCATGGCGTATGCGTTTCTGCCACCTGTTTAGTGAGCCTCTCCTTTTTTCCTTCCAAATGAACACCCTTCAATGCAATTGTCTACCTTTGGCTTTGCAGATAACAGATGCCACACACAAAAATATCTGTAGCAGGAAGAGTAAATTCCCCACCCTTTAAATCAGGTATTGTTCCTGCTGTAAAGGCCACAGCAGCTCTGGTGGATTTACAAGAGACCCGGAGGGCCGTTTAAAGCGGGATGTGTGTGGCCCGACACTCACCAGAGCTGGTTAAAATCATCAGGGCTTGTCTGTGCAGAGGGAGGATGAGACACTAAAGGAAGACATAAAAACTCTGACTGCAGTGCAGATGGCTGCTGGAACTTCACATCCACCGTACACAGACTAAATGAGGCTTTAATGATGTCACTTCTTAATGAACCAGCCGAGCTTTAGTGAAATAATCTGGGAAAACTTGTGTGAATAATAGACATTTACATTTTTGCATTTGGCAGACACTTTCGAAAAGCAGCTTATACAGTACATTTAAGGTGTACGCTTTAATAAGTTCATGCATTCCATGGGAATGAAACCCATGACCTTGGTGTTTCTAGCACCATTTTCTACTGTTTCAGATGCAGGAATGGTGCATGGCTACATCATGATAGCAGTGTTAAAATTAAACTTTCTTAGTGACTGAAAATATCCTAAAGGACCTTGAATAAGTTTATTTTGTATTCAAATCAATGCAACAAACAAGAAATGTGGTGTAATTTTATTATTCTTTTATAAAATATTTTATTTTATAGTTAATTATATTATATTAATGTTTTGAATTAGCTTTAATTTCACTTTAATTTTAGTTTGTTTTTGTAATTTTGTTATGTGCTTTTGTCTATTTTATTAGTTTTTAAAACATTTCTCTTTAGCTTTGCTTTATATTGATTTCAGTTTTAATTCTAGTAATTTCTTATTTTTCCGTTTTCATTTTAATTTTAGTTTAAGTATTAGTAATTTTGTTATGTGCTTTTCTCATTATTAATAGTTTTTTGTTTCTATTTAGCTTTGCTTTATGTTGATTTTTGTTTAAGTTTTAGTAAATTTGTTATGTTCTTTTCTCATTATATTTTTAAATATTTCTCTTTAGCTTAGCTTTATACTGATTTCAATTTTAATTTTAGTAATTTCTTATCTTCAGTTTTAATTTTAATTTTACTTTAAGCATAAGTAATTTTGTTATGTTCTTTTCTCATTATTAATAGGGTTTTTTCTATTTAGCTTTGCTTTATGTTGATTTCAGTTTTAGTTTTCACTTTAGTTTAAGTTTTAGTAAATTTGTTATCTACTTTTCTCATTATATTTTTATATTTCTGTTTAATTTTTTCATTATATTGATTTCAGTTTTAATTTGAGTAATTTCCTGTTTTCAGATTAATTTTTTATATTTAGTCATTTAATATTTCTATTTAGCTTTGCTTTCAAACCTAGTGATTTCAGTTTTAGTTTTAGTCATTTTAGTACCTCAACCTAAACTTATTTTATTTCAGTTATATGCCAAGGCAAAATTCCTGTTATTTATTTATTTATTTGTTTGTTTGTTTGTCATGCAATAGTTATATTTTATTTTATTTCAGATTTTAAAAAAAACAACATTTTAATACTTTTAGTTTTGTAAAATAAAATACATAGAATAAATCATTATATAATAATAAATCAATAATAATAAATAAAATAGAATAGTATTCATACACATTTTTATGCACATTATTAATGTGTAAAACATTACGTGCATGTATCTATGCTGTGTACTGTTAAGGATTTTTCTTTGTGAAGCAAAAGTGCATCTGTAAAGAAAGTGACTTTTGAAGTGTCAGTTTTACGGCCGTCTTGTGGTGTGAAAAGAGCCAGTTATGAATATGTTTGGAAACCCATCTGTCTCCTTTTTGTTAAATTACCCAGCATCTGTATTTGGTTATTGTGCAGGTAATAATTCACAGAGTAGATTTGTGCGTATCAGTGTGTTTGTTGACATAGAAAGAATACATGTAAATGTAAAGTGCGCATGTATATTTGCAAATGTGTGCATGAAAAAGCGAAGCCAGGACCAACTTTACTCCACAAGAAGTGTCAACATGAACTATGAAAGGGGAATTTGTCTTGGGTGTGGAGATCTTTGGGTCACCCAGGAAGAAAAACCCTGTATAGTCGAGTTTCTTTTAAAAGCAAACAAGTAATTCATCGTCTGTTCAGTTGGAGGGCAAATATTTCCTTAATTCTTTTTGGTATTGCATGAACTGTTCTAGCAGTGCTTCTGCAGAAACAAGTTTCCAGGGTACATTGTCAAGAGACCAACCCCCCTAAGAAAAATCACACTACATTCCAGTCCTCAAGAACAATTGAGAATCCCTGACTAAAGAGGAAACAGTTGATCGAGACATGTATCTGCAAGTGTGAAAGCATGACATCAGTGTGTGCAGTGGCGCACTCATTTATGCTCTGTGAAACAGAAAACCTATAATATGCCTGAGAGGGATTGTTTCCTGTTAGGCACCTCAAATTAATAGTGATGTGGAAGATTTCTCAGACCCACATAGAAGAGTTGTGACAAGTAAGAGCACATGATGTTTTTTTTCTTCTTATAATAAGTAACATTGTATTAGGATTTACAACAGTGTATTAGCAATTACATTTATAAAGTTACTTAATGGCAATTTTTGGACTATAACAAAGCATTTAAAATAAAATAAAAACTAACTGAATCAGTCAATCAGTGCTAACGTTTAAGGTTTAATGCTTAGTGCTGCATACTGCATACTATTTCACATGCTGTTAAAAAGTTAATGTTAGTTTAAAAAAAAAATTGTAGGCAACATACTGTACAGTACTATATGGTGTACACTGCACACTATGAGTATGCTATAATCAGTATGCCAGTGTGACATAAGGTGCAGTCACTCTTTGAATTTGGCTAGTGTGGGACATCTAGTGGCTGAATGTTGAGAACATCTGCGCTGTGTGTCGATGCACCTTACGAGAGAATAAGACCAGTAAGCAAGGTAAAAAATATATGTACGTTTGTCTGTGTGTTTGTGTCAACATTCTGCACACCAGTTTAACCTAGTAAAATTTACCCGTCAACATAGCGGTAACAAACTTAACTATGGTAAACTGCGCTGTTGTTTCAAACGACTTTTGTCAGCTTATTGAATTAAAATTATTTTTAACGAGCAATGCTTATCTTGTATTAATGTTAAGTTAAAGGGGTCATATGATGCGATTTCAATTTTTCCTTTCTCTTTGGAGTGTTACAAGCTCTTGGTGCATAAAGAAGATCTGTAAAGTTGCAAAGACTAAAGTCACAAATCCAAAGAGATATTCTTTATAAAAGTTAAGAGTCAGCCACGCCTACCTAAAACGGCTCGTTCTAACACGCCCCCACGTCTACGTCACGATGTGAGAAGATTTGCATAACGCCGCCCAAATGTTCACGCAAAGAAAGAAGGCATAACTTTTATTCTCGCTGTAGTATTGTTGTTGCCGCCGCCGCCATGTCGTGAAGGCGCTGTGTACGCTTGAGGTATTCGGCCAATCACAACGCACTGGATAGCTGGCCAATCAGAGCACACCTCGCTTTTCAGACCGATGATCTTTGTAATCATCTACATATATAATCTTTTTTACTTTTTTTGTAAAAAAGGCGGGGTATAGAGGAGAAACAATAATGTACAGTATGTGGAAAATAATGTGTTTTTTGAACCTTAAACCCGCATAAACACATTTCATTACACCAAATACACAAAATAATGTTCTTTTTAGCAACATCATATGACCCCTTTAAATTTCTAAATAGTCAAGACGCACAAATACAAAAAATCTGTCTGATAAATGGTCAATAAATTATTGTATATGTATACTATATGTATATATTAGACTTGTGACGG
>NW_015544130.1:429008-510788 GCF_001515605.1 Sinocyclocheilus anshuiensis | reverse complement strand
GCTTTTAGTTTTAATTACTTTTTCTTATTTGTAAGTCGCTTTGGATAAAAGCATCTGCTAAATGACTAAAAGTAAAGTCAAAGTAAAGGCAACTGCAATGAAGCATCGAGAAAGACATGAGCAGGCCAGTCCCTGAGACTGATAATTCATGGTAAGAGAACAACTACGGTTTTGAGAGATTTGTGTATTCTATATGGGGTTTGCCTTTTAAAAGTGTGCCATTTCTACTTGTTTTTCAGAGAAGACATTTCTGTCACTAACAAAGTGGATGGTGAGCAAAGGTGGTGGCCACGTTTTGGAGCAGCACCTGGGTTTTGCAGATGGCTATATGTATTCTTTGGCTGCTTATCTTTTTTCCCCATTATGTTTCTGTTGCCTAAAGATTCTTTGTTAGGATAAATCCAGATGATACAACATAATGCACTGCAAAATGTCCTAAGACAGGAGAAATGAAGATGCACTGTTCCAGCATTGGAAGACTGTATTTATGTGTTATACATGCAATGTTTTAAATAAAGAATTTGATATTTTGTAATTATTGTGTCTGTTTTAATTGAATGCCAGTAGTACCTATGTAGGGTAAAAATATGAAATATATTAAAATGAAATATATTAAATATATTAAAATGAATTAATTACAGTAGTATATACTGATGAATTGGATTTTTTTACAGTAATTTACTGTAAAAAGTAGTTTGCAACTGTAAACCAAATACAGTTTGCTACTGTTAATCTTAATTACAGTAACTTACTGTTACTGTAAAAACCATTTGAAATGTCTAACAGTGAGGGTTATTATATTTAACTAGGCTATAACCAGAGAGAGAGAGAGAGAACATTTTTGTTACTTGAAATAAAATCTAAAAATTCATTCATTCATTCATTTTTAAAATGATAAAAACACAATGCAACATTACAAAAAACCTAAACTAAAATTAACATTAAAATGGAAAACAAAAATAAAAAAAATTATAAATTAGGATAGTATCTCGAAATATAATAAATAAAAAATACAACTGTATTAATAATAGTATTGTATTATATTACACTTTGTAAACTTTTATATTATATTCTTTTATTTACATGATTCACAAACTATTTACACATATTTCACATCATTATCATGAACCATGTTCTTTGCATTATAAATTCTGTAGCTCGTAGGGAGTCTTTGCCACCAGAGGGCACTTTAGCTCATGTAATAATATGAATGAGCAGAGAGACTACTAGTGGCTTGAAAATGTCCATCTGATTCATAGATATTATTACATACAATAATGACCCATATGATTACAATAAACCTGAGATTTGGTTTGACAACGTACTTCTTTACGCGTGTCACTTCTTTGGCTAAATATTCAGATTGTTTACATTACATCTTTGACTTCATAATTTTTATATTATATTCTTTCTTACTAATACTAAGGCACATAAAATGATACTATGAAAATTATTTTATGAAAATGAGGTTATTCACGAAACTTACTATGGCGAAGGCTTAATCCTTAATATTCATGAGCCAAGTCCTTACAACAGCAACGTCACTTGACCTAATAAATATTAATAAGCCAATCCTTCACCGTAGAAGAAGCCCCGTCATCCTGACCTCATTAATATTCAGGAGGTAGGCCTCCGTCATCGGATGATTTCTTGTGGGCGGTGCCTGTAGAAGGAAGAAGCGCCGTGATGATGATGATGATGACAGAAACCGACGGTACCGGCATAGGAGCCGCTCCTCTTTTCTCTGCACATACCAAACCGGACTGGACCTTCACTGCATATTCAAATAAAAACCTTCAGACCTCCAGAATACGCAATACACATAGTGAATACTCATAGATCCAGCAACTTTAATGTCGGGCGTTAATACACAGATAAATCATATGATGGAGACGGAGATCCACGTGCCGGTGGGGTCACCGGCGATCAGAAAATTCCCGATCTTCGTGGACGAGCACAATGTGACGCAGGGGGCGATGAAGCTGATCAAAGAGCTCAGACCGCGCTGGGACCCGAACCTGATCCGGACTAAGGTAAATCCGATTGTCTGTAGCGTCAGCTAATCTACTCCCGGCGTCTTTAAGGCCTTTCTGTATCAATTTATTTTGCGGTTTATATATATATATATATCCACTTTGGAATATAGCGTAAATGCCGATGAAGGTTTTTTTGCGTTTTCACGTCATATTGCTAGTTATGACCCCATGAGTGACGTTGGAAACTAGTCTGGCTAATTTAGCCAGCTGCTGTGGTCATTACATCCAGTTTAATCACATTTAATCATACGTAGTCTACAATAAAACCGGTATAAAGCAATAAATTAACATCTTGCGTCATGCATGAGAAGATGTAGTGTGAAATGAGCTAGGAAAGAGTTTTTCCATCTCCTGTATACCTCACGGGCCAGCTGGCAGTGACTTCTTTGCTATGCTGCTAAACATAAGAGCCTAACATCTTCATAGTTCGATTCATACGATTGTTAAAAAATAAGTATAATAATAAAAAATATAAATTTAGAATTTATTAATTTTAGTGTGTTTAAAAATTTAGTTCATTTAGTGTTTGTGTGTGTACAAATAAAATGGTCGTCGCTGAGCCAAATCATTAATAATATTTTTTTTAATTAAAGGATTAGTTCACCCCAAAATGAAAATTCTGTCATTAATTACTCACCCTCGTGTTGTTCAAAACCCGTAAGACCTTCGTTCATCTTCTGAACACAAATTAAGATATTTTTGATGGAATCTGAGAGCTGTCTGACCCTCCCATAGACAGCAACGCAACTGAAATGTTCCCAGACACAGAAACGTAGCAAGGACATCAGTAAAACAGTCCATGTGACATCAGTGGCACAACTTCAATTTTGCGAAACTACGAGAATACTTTTTGTGCACAAAGAAAACAAAAATTACATCATTTATTTAACAATTCTTCTCCCCTGAGTTACTGTCTTCCGCCATTTTGGAGAGTACCCAAGAACGTAATCAGCGTTGTTTATGTTAGGGGGGAAAGCACGCGCATGAACGTAGTCAGCATTCACTTAGGGTAAAGCGTGCATATGCGTTGTGATACTCTCCAAAATGGCGGAAGACAGTAACTCGAGGGAGAAGAATTGTGGAATAAAGTTGTCTTTGTGCACAAAAATTATTCTCGTAGCTTCACGAAATTGAAGTTGAGCCACTGATGTCACATGGACTGTTTTACTGATGTCCTTGCTATGCTTCTGTGTCTGGGAACATTTCAGTTGCGTTGCTGTCTATGGAAGGTCAGATAGCTCTCAGATTCCATCAAAAATATCTTAATTTGTGTTCAGAAGATGAACGAAGGTCTTACGGGTTTTGAACGACATGAGGGTGAGTAATTAATGAGAAAATGTTCATTTTGGGGTGAACTAACCCTTTAATAATAAATAAATTTTAAAAATAATTAAAAAATATTAGGGTGTTTAAAAAGATGTTCATCTGTACTTTCATTATTGTGTCAACATAGTTCATGTTTGCATATCCCAGTTCAACTACATGCTAACACCTCAATAAATCTTTAAGTACAGTGAAATGAGTTTGCTTAGTAAGGTGTATTGCCATAATGAAAATGTACTTGTGCTGCATTTGCATAGAATACAATACATAAATCTGATTTAAATAAACCCCACGGTCTTTTTGCTCACAGGTAGTGTCAATGCATTTTGTTGCAGGTCATGTTGTTGAAGGTTCTGTCTGTACACACACACGTTTTACATAATGGTCAATCTGGGCTACGCTGGTGCACCAGTTACATATTTTGCTTCTTTTGTTCTTGACACAGGTCAGCTGTTGCTTATCACCTCTGAATAAGAGGTTATCTCTCAGATAGAGCAGCTCCCACCTGGCGTTCTGGTTTGAAACTACTTGATCTGATTAGATTGACTCGGCCCAAAACCACATTTGATTCAAAAGTGATCAGCCTGTTGCATTTGCGTAATCAGATCAATGTCTCACGACTTCATTGGAAAATGTTTATTTTCATTTTGGAGGATCACAATCTTCACACAGTTAATAACAGATATTTTAATAGTAATAGTAATAAAGCAAGCCTCCCATGAGGTAATTTGTCCTAATGCAGTTGTTTAAATAACCTGAGTCACACTGACTGTCTGGCCTTACGTCTCCACCCAACGCCACATAGGCTACACACTTAACACAACTATAAACATGCATTATTGCACCGATTATCAGCCTTATCTGTCGTATCTGTTTGAGCATTATCGTTTATGATGTGATGGGAAGTGAAGGTTACTAATGAACAGTGTTATTATTGTTTGTGTGTCTTTACGCAGAGACAGCGTGTCCCAGTCCACGTCACTAATGAATCTCATGATGACGTGTCCGAGACATATTTCAGCGTAAAATCAAGAAAAGACATAATAATTCATATCTTGTGCTTAAAGAAATTAAGCCTTTTTTTGTGATATTAAGCACATTTTTCTCCCAAATTCTCAATGTAATACAAAAAACCCCAGGGTGGTTGTATTTTATACTTATCACAATTTTTTTAAATAATGTTTTCCTGAAATTTTAATGTTTTGGCAATAAATAAATGTAATACGTTTACTAGCATTAATAGATTTAATATGGCAGAAATGATACCGCTATATTGACCCTGTAAAGCAATGGTCGCCAACCCGTCGATCGCGATCTTTATTACTGTCCCAGTAGATCCCGAAAAAAAAGTAAAATAAGTACTAAAATGAATTACATTTATGGGGTTATATTATTGTATCACTGAAGGGAACTGTCTTGAGAAAAGTTTAGATGGCAATGGCATTTTCTTCTCCGTATAAAGCGCAACGCTGCTTTGTTTACAGCGGTAACCAAGGAAACACTATATTGCGGTCGGTTCATAAGCAGTGTTGCCAAGTCCGTGGTTTTCCCGCGGAATTGGGCTACTTTAACAATGTTGCCGCGGGTTGTTGTTCATGTCCGCGGGTTGAAGCGACCCCAATAACGTGATATTTAGTCCCTGGAATGTGAATTTTACTGGAAGATCCCCGCCGAAAAACGTGTATTTTACCCCCAGAATGCGATTTTTACAGGGGAACCCCCTCGAAACACGATTGGACTAGTTTTATTGCGAAAACCTGGCAACCCTGTTCATAGGCGCCACCTGCTGTCAGAGAGTGCGTCTCATTCAGACCTGCTGTTTTTGTTTCGTGCAGATGTTTTATGTAGCAAATAAATAAATAACACCTAAAGTCAGACCCTTCTGTTTTTGTTTTAAATCCTGAAATTAATCTAAATCAAATCAAAAACAACTGCCCGTGCAGATCATGATTAAAATGCAGTGGTTTCCTCTAATTTCAAATGGCCAGATATTTTTGTTTAAAGCCAGTTTGTTTGTTATAAAGCAAATAGCCAATAAATAAATTTGCTTAAAAATCAGTAAAGAAAATAAATTCTGAATCAGCTCTGATCGGCGCATCACTAATTAAAATACTAAGTAAAAGGCCTCAAATTTGAAGTACAATCTGGGATGTCTTTTTCTATCAATTCTTCAATAGGTAGATCTTGTCTTTCATAAAGGCCGAGGTCAGGGATCTTGGGCCTAAAAAGATTGGTGACCACTGCTGTAAAGCATGCAATATGAAATTAAAGTCAGAAAAATTAAATATTTTGAAATGGAACAGTTCATTGAAACCTTAGACAAAAAATGTAAAAAAAGGAGTTTGCATATGTGTTGAGCGTCATATTTGATACATCAGGCTTTTATGGTGTGATATATTGAGAATATGGAACTCATACACAAAGAGGAAAAAAGACCCCTTGTTTTAGGGGCCCAAACAGTTGCCGATATTCATATAACCAAAAAGTTGATGTTTTTTTTAGCATTTTAACATGATTTTTTCTAAAAAAAAATGATGTATGCAATTATGTACACATCAGCTATAGATCCACACGACACTTTTTCAGGAAAATGATGGCAAACCTTCTGATTCATTTATAATGTTCAGCCCATTCCTTTCAGAAGTCCTTGTTGTGAATTCAACAAAACCTCAACTAAGTCAGCCAGCTAGATAATGTAACCTTGGGAACATTCAAATCTGCAGAATACACAACAGAGATATTCAATTTATCTAAATTTGCATGAGACAAAAACACATGGCCAAAATATTTTCCACTGGCCCATCCTTGGTCCTGGTCCTAAAAATAGACTTCATTTTGATATTTTATTCTGAAGATTTTGGGATGATTTATGACTCGAACGTGTTTTTTTAGAGATTCACCCCATACTGTTGGACGAAACATGAGTTGTGTTTGCGCTGCTTTGAAGCCAGGATGAATGAACCTAATCCCGTTCGACCTCAATGCGGGTGGCACGCCACTGTTTACAGATATCCAGCATAGTTTTCATCGCATGGTCATGTGACATAGCCGAAAGAGTTAGACGTTGTGTTGTGGTTGTTGATGATAACCACCTGACCTAGGCTCAACTGTAAACACTGACCATTCAGTCAGTTCAACTATCCTGCATTGTTCATATAATTATGATATTTAATCATATTTACTGTCAGCAATATATCTTAAACCCATTTGCTATTGAGACACATTACAAGATAGAGAAAAAAAAAAAGAAAGTGTGCAACCTGTTGACAAATCTATCGAACAGTCAAAACGGCACCTGATCAGAGTTGAATTCATCCTCTGTACTGTATGTTGACCACTGGTGCTGTTTGTACATTAGTCATTTCAGGAATCTCAGAAATGCATCGGTGGGTGGCAAGGCCGCTGCAGTGAATTGTGGGATATAATGTTACAAGTACAAAGCATTTTAAGTCTTGCCAGTTTATCATATGCTCCATTGTGATTGACATAGCTTTTTTGTGTCTTTGAAGGAATAGTTCACCCCAAAAAAAAAGTATAAAAATGTACTCGCCCTCAGGCCAACAAAGATGTAGATGAGTTTGTTTCTTTATCATTCAAACAGCTGATAAAAACATCAAAGTAATCCACACGACTCCAGTCCATCATTTAACACCTTGTGAGGTAAAAAGCTGCTTGTTTTAAGAAACAAATCCATCAAGGCATTTTAACTTTAAACCATTGTTTCTGACCAACATTCAAGTCCATAGTCCACAATAACGCTTCCTTTAGTAAAAAAGTCCATCCCTGTTGTCCACTTACTTCAAAATCCACCAACATACAAACTGTTTTCACTTATTTCTCTCCTGATTCAGACAAGACAACTTTTTATTTCGAGAAAGCAATAATATGGATAGAGGATTCGTATTTTAGCTGGAAGCTACAGTTGAAATTAAAAACATCTTGATGGATTTGTTTCTTACAAACATGCAGCTTTTGCACAAGACTTTTAATTGATGGACTGGAGTGGTGTGGATTACTTGTGGACTGTTGCGATGTTTTTATGAGCTGTTTGGACTGACGGCACACATTCACTGCAGAGGATCCTTTGGTGAGCAAGGGAAGTAATGCTACATTTCTCCAAGTTTTTTCTGATGAACAAACAAACTCATCTACATCTTGGATGGCCTGAAGGTGAGTAAATTTTCATTTGTGGCTGAACAAACCCTTTAAGTAAACATAAAACAGTTTCAACATGCAGTTCTTGTTGCATGATATACTTCAAATTACAGAAGTAAAACTGGTTTTGAATGCCGTTTCAAGTCAACTGTAAAGTTTATATATCTTGCAACCAAAAATAGCTGTGATTGCAATCCTTCCTTATGTTTGCTTTGTACCTTTAGCTTTTCACCGATGGCACAACTAACAAACTGGTGGGGTGTTATGTGGAGGACTGCCTCGAGGATGTGGTGCTGGTAAGGGTGTACGGCAACAAGACAGAGCTGATCGTGGACCGAGACAATGAACTGAAGAGCTTCCAGGTTCTGCACGCCAACGGTTGCGCGCCCCGACTTTACTGCTCTTTCCAGAATGGCATCTGCTACGAGTTCATGCAAGGACGTGCTCTGGATACTCAAGACGTCAGGGACCCTGTGTTACTCAGGTGGGTCCGTTCAGCACAAGGCACAAAATAGAAGGATCCAAATGGGTGTTCATTCTAAAAATAACACATTTATTTGGTCTATTGACTTGGGCATTTGGGTTAGAACATCTAGTACTTCACTTTGATTTTACTTTGATGTACATTGCCTATTTTGACCTTTGTGACTATAATAAGGAAGGCATTAAAACTGATCTTAGCTCTGTTCCAAAAACGTATACTTCTTACATATTTATAATTGTACTAATTACATAATTATACCTCATTTGTTCAAATTTTAAGATATTATCCTTTGATAAGAGAATCCCAGAATGCATTGCAATGAGGTAAAATTAAATGAATCAAAAATCAATACTGAAAATTATCAGTTTACACTACCATTCAAAAGTGTGATTGTTATTATTTGTAAAATGTTTTTGAAAGAAGTCTCGTATGCTCACTGATTATTTGATAAAAATACAGTAGAAGCAGTAATATTATGAAATAATATTGCAGATTAAAATAAGTGTTTTCTATTTTAGTGTATTTTAAAATGTAATTTTTCTGTGATGTAAAGCTGAATTTTCAGCATCATTACTCCAGTCTGTAGTGTCACATGATCCTTCAGAAATCATTCTAATATGATGATTTGGTGCTCAAAAACATTTCTTATTATCAATATTGAAATAAGTTTTGCTTCTTAATATTTTTGTGGAAACTGTGATCATTCTTTTCTAGGATTCTTTGATAAATAGCATTTATTTGAAATAAAAATCTTTTGCTTAAGTAGACACATAGTTTGATGAAAAAGAGAACAAAGGTGACATAATAGGCATCTTTTTAAAACGTTTGGTTTGTTGTTCTTCATATAGTCTAAGCTAACTGCAAATTTGGAGTGAAGTTCATGTGCACTCAGACAGAAGTGTTCATTCCTGTCATGAGGGTCACATAATCTCCTTCCAGGCACACAGTGAACCGTATCAAAATCTACACCAGTGACCCAGGGCTAATATCCATTTTTCCACACAAACAGCTTTTTCCAGGCATTGTATTTAACCTGAAATGAAACACTGCCATTTTGACCAACTTCTTCCTTTGTTATTATTGGCAGACTGATCGCGCGTGAAATGGCCCGCATTCACGCCATCCACGCACACAACGGCTGCATCCCCAAACCCAACCTGTGGATCAAAATGCACAAGTACTTCTCGCTGGTGGCCACTGAGTTCACAGACCAAGCATCTAATGTCAGGTAACCCTCAGAGAGTGGGTCTTAAATCTTCAATGATCTAAAATTCAGATTATAACACAAATAGTTCACAACTCAGAATCTGATTGGATGAGACCTATTAAAGCCATTTGAAACCTCTGTAAATTTAGATTTTGCTCAGACAGGTGTTACACAGTATACAGATTGCATCCGTCCATCTAATCTCATGCGCAGAGCTGTTATGTCACATAATCATCTCCACTGTCTTCCTTACAAACATGCTCTCTCTTTTTGCATCCTGACGTTTATCGGGAGTCGGAGATAATGCACATGTGAAGTCATTTCCGTCATCAATCATTAGAGCATTTGTTTCATAAGAGATTCTCTGGTGGAGATTATACTACTGCCCTAAGTCTAATCGGCCGATTTCACGCAGTAGTTTGACTTTATACAAGTCATCAACTTAAGCAAAAAAGCAACAAATCAGATCAGTGCTCCTAGGTTTTGAGTGAGCCGCTGCAGGGCAAAAGAAGATTCTAGAAATAGCTCCTTAAGCCCATTATGACGGGAGAGTGGTCACTCGGACAGCCTTTCTCATTGGTTTAACTTGACGACTTTATCACTTTGTCTTAATTTCTCTTTTGTTAATCCATCCGTTAAAAGCCTGATGAAGCATTTAGCTGATTCAGTAGGATTCCATTTGTTAACTCCAAGTACATGAACTGGCAATGAAAATTACTTTTATTAATCTTAATGTTCATTTCAGCATATAATAAAACATTATTAAAATCCAAAGTGTGTTTGTTAATGTTATTTAACAGACTTCAGCTAACATGAGCTAACATGAACTTATTAAAGGGATAGTTCCCCCAAAAATGAAAATTCTGTCATTAATTACTCCTTCATGTCGTTCCAAACCCGTAAGTTCCTTCGTTCATCTTCGGAACACAAATTAAGATATTTTTGATGAAATCCGAGAGCTTTCTGACCCTTCATAGACTGCGACACAACTGACACGTTCAAGGCCCAGAAAGGTAGTAAGGACATCGTTAAAATAGTCCATATGACATCTGTGGTTCAACCTTAATTTTATGAAGCTACGAGAATACTTTTTGTGCACAAAGGAAACAAAAATAATGACTTTATTCAACAATTGTTCTCTTCTGTGTCAGTCTTTGCTGCACGTTCACGAGAGTACCACGACACATGGGTGTGGTGCTGCTGAAACAGGAGCCGGCATTTTGACGTATTTGAATTAAATTCCGATTTAAATTCAGACCGTGGAGATTATTCTTAGGGATAAAGGGAGACTATTCCACAGTTTTGGACCAATAATAGAAAAAGCTCGATCACCCCTCGACTTATTATAACTCAACTAAGATATTTTGGAGCTGATCCGTTTAGAGCTTTAAAAACAAAAAGCGAAATTTTGAAATCAATTCTATAACAAATCAGCAGCCAGTGCAAAGAGTGTAATATTGGTGAAATATGATCAAATTTTTCTGCCAGTCAAAAGTCTGGAGGCTGCATTTTGAACCATCTGAAGACATCTAATATTGGATTGACTCATTCCAATATAAAGAGAATTACAATAGTCAAGTCTAGATGAAAGAACGAATGAAACACTCTCTCAAACTCTGCAAATGTTAAGAAACTCTTAGCCTTCGACAATAATCTTAATTGGAAAAAACTAGATTTAATAACAGCAATTATCTGTTTATCAAATTTGAGGGCAGAATGTAAATAACACACAGCAGAGTATTTTACATAGGAGAGCAAATCTCCCAGGTCGCCATTAAAAGTACCTGAAACACCCGTGGGCCCAAACACAGTAACCTCAGTTTTGCTATTATTAAATGCAAACAAAAATTTAACAAAACTAAGACAAGCATGCTGATAATGAGCTTAAGCCTTTTTCTGTCAAAGGGCAAATAAATTTGTGTCATCAGCATAAAAGTGAAATGACACCACATGTTTAGAAAGAATAGTACCCAAAGGAAGCATATACAACAAGAACAAAACGGGGACCAAAATGGAGCCCTGAGGGACTCCATAATCCAAAACAGAAACAGAAGAAGAAAACCCATCAAGACAAACAGAAAAGGTTCTATCATTCAGATAGGACTTAAACCAATTTAGAGCACAACCTTCAATACCCACACATTGTTCAAGTCGTGAGATAAGAATTCTGTGGTCCACAGAATCAATGTCACCACTTAAATCTAAGAGTAAGAGTATCACAGAATCCCCTGAGTCAACAGACAACAAAATATCATTAAAAACTTCTAATAATGCTAACTCGGGAATAAATCATTTTTGTTGCATTTGTAAAATACTCTTGACTCTCTGTTTGTCATGAGCTTGAATCACTCATCTGTTTCTGTGTTCTCTGAATTAGAATTCAGCAGGAAGTGCCCAGTCAGGAAGTTCTAGAACAGGAAATGATGTGGATGAAGGAACATCTGTCGCAGCTGGGTTCTCCTGTAGTGCTCTGTCACAATGACCTGCTCTGCAAGAACATCATTCACAATGCAAAGGAAGGTGAGTTTTGCTGGTGTACACCATGACAACATGAAATCAAACTTACTGTATTTACTTTTATGATAAAACTGCCTGGTCTCATTATGTACACAAGTGTGTATTACAAGTGAGTAATCTACTATCAAAAGCTTGCTCTGCCTCTGAAACAGCTTTCTTCTTGTGTAACCAAAGTCATGTGGGAGGGAAAAATAATATTTATTATTTCGTAGCCCGCTTTTCATGTTCAGTTCAACTCCTATGGATGGGAAGATTTTTTTTTATGTTTTTGAAATAAGTCTTTTATGCTCACTAAGGTTGCATTTGATCAAAAAATGTAGTAAAAGCTGGGAAATATTCTTTTGTAAAATTGTGAAATAATATTAATTAAGATATTTTAAAATGTAACTTATTTCTGTAATGGCAAAACTGAATTTTCAGCTTCATAACTCCAGTCTTCAGTGTCACATGATACTTCAGAAATCATTCTAATATGCTGATTTGATACTCAAGAAACATTTGTTATTATCATTGTTGAAAACAGTGTTTTTGTGGTAACCATGATACTTTTTTTTTCAGGATTCTTTGATAAATAAAAAGTTCAAAAGAATAGAATTATTTGAAACAGAGATTATAAATATCTTTACTGTGGCTTTTAATCTATCAATCTAGTGTGTCCTTGCTAAGTAGAAGTAGAAAAAAAAACACCTTACAAAACCCTAAATGTATGAACGGTAGTGTATATGTCATAGTACACAAGTTAAATGCATTGTGAATGTGTTTTTATGTTGTTTTAAAATGTAAATCTAATATTGTGCAACATAATAGCAAATATACTGACTGCTGCCAGGTTTCACAAACACTACTGCCGCTGTTTCCATGCTGCCTCCCGTGTTTTATTATTAAGGCAAACATGAAATCCTTCATTTGGTTGAGCCAGAAGTTGACATGTTAGGCTGCTCAAACAAAGAAATATTGACAACACCATAGAGCCAAAGTGTTGACACTATTCACCTAAGGCATTACATTTTGTGATTTTGTTTTAAAAGGCATCCAAGTCTAATATTTTGTTTTACTTACTACAAATCAACCCCTCTTGCTTTTTTCAGGTCATGTTCGGTTTATCGATTATGAATACTCAAGTTACAACTACCAAGCATTTGACATTGGAAACCATTTTAATGAATTTGCAGGTGAGCAGCATTAAAATATAATTCATAAAAGTAATCCTCTGGGATTTGTTTTGCATTAACCTCATTATACGTGTATGTGTTTGTTTATCAGGCATGAGTGAACCCGACTATAACCTTTATCCCAGTCGAGAAATGCAGTTGGACTGGTTGCACACTTATTTGCAGGCCTACAAGCTCTTTACCAAGAAAGGTGAAGAGGTGAGCCGGCGTGAACTGGAGACGCTCTACGTACAGGTCAACAAATTTGCTCTGGTGAGTGTCCAGAGGATCATAGAGGAGGAAGTGTTTTCATAATGCTGCATTTATGAAGTTTATTCCAAGGATATGGATTACAAGCTTTTTGCATGTTGATTGGTGTCAGCGATACGTCTGTGTATGGACTGAGCTGGGAGGCTTTGGCTTAAAGTTCTTGTTCTTCTGCTTTGGCAGGCTTCACATTTCTTCTGGGGTTTCTGGGCCTTGATCCAAGCCAAGTACTCCACCATCGAGTTTGACTTCCTCGGGTAAGCAGCATACCCAGCTCAGCAAACCTTTCATCTCTGTGATTGGGGAGGATTTATTTACAGGCATAAAGATCATTATCAACTCTGACTGTGTTAAGAGAAATGGGTGTTACTGGCAGATAAAGAATGTACAGTAAGTGATATGTAAGTGACAGTAAGTGGTGGAAACTCGTGCAGCCAATAAACAAGCAAGTTTTAGTTCCAGAAGATACTTTTGTAAGCTAATATAAAATTGTATACTGGGAATAAGTCCTGGTATTTCAATATTGGACACATTAGACCAAATTTAGAAATGTAATAAAAAAATGCTAATATAAGTAGTATGTGACATAGTATGCATGACATACATATGAATATCATAATATAAATCATATTAATACCCTGAAAATATAATTATACTATATGGGTCTCCAGGTTATTTGTCACTTTTTAATATCAAAAGTAAAACAAAAAATACAACAAAATAATAAATAAATAACATTTATATATAGAATCACATTAGACCTGAAGCTGAAATGAGGCTGAGATCTCTTGGGTTCATGGCTAAAACAATGTCCCAATACCTTGTCCATTGTCTTTGCACTTTAAAAATACATTAGATCTGAATCTGTGAATGAAAGCCTCAGTTGGAGGTGAACGTCTAATATGAAGCTCTCCCGTATACTGCAAAATGAATGGGTGCGGATTGTTATTTCTATTGCCTATAGAAACCAGTCAATGGTGTTTGTTTTCCAGAGGTGAAAAGTAGATTTGACTGCAACAAGTGAGTTATAGCCTGCTGCCCTCTGTGATTTTGGCACTCGACCTAAACCACACTTGAAATCTTCAGGGTTGTGTATCTGTAGCACTATGAAACTTTAATTAAGTTACTCTAGTCTTGGTTATATGGAGGGGGGTGAGTTATGTCACCCGTAGGCTGAGGATATTTTTGTAGGAATTGTGGCTCACTTTTATTAAACTGGCTCAAGTAATATATTCTGTAAACTTCCTACGTCACCAGTTTCCAAGCAACAGGTCGTGGTTCTACTCAGGCTGCACCTTTTAACAACAAATCACTGCCTGGCCTGCACAGATGAGATCAGGAGGGATCCTACAGCCTGTTTCAAAAAAATCTGCATTGTTGCATGTAGGAAAAGGTTAAAAAAGTCAACAAATAACCAGGTCTTAAGGCAAAATGGCCATCATGCCTTTTTAAATTGATTCAATATATATTTCATAATGTAAAGTGACGTGTGGCCAAGTATGGTGACCCATACTCGGAATTTGTGCTCTGCATTTAACCCATTCAAGTGCACACACACACACAGTGAACATGCACCCGGAGCAGGGTGCCCGGGGAGCAGTTGGGGGTTCGGTGCCTTGCTCAAGGGTCTCACCTCAGTCGTGGTATTGAAGGTGGAGAGAGCGCTGGTTTTTCACTCCCCCCACCGACAATTCCTGCCGGACCTGAGACTCGAACCCACGACCTTCGGGTTACAAGTCCATTTATTATGCTGTTTTGTATTTAATAATAATACATTTATTTGTAATTAATTTGTTATACTTACAGTATAGTGCTACTAATATAAAATATATAGCATAACACAAACAAAATCTATAAATACATTTAAAAACTGATGATAATTGTATAGATATAACAGCCAAAATTGGTCAAAATTTCTAAAATAAAAATTTTAAAAAGTGACATGTTTTTGTTTTTATTTGTTTATAAAAAAAAATATCTCCTTTTAAAGGTAAAAGAAAAACATTATTGGGGAATTAAATTAATTTCTGATTTTAAAAAAGTTCATTTCTGACAATATTACTTATTGTGTCTTATTCCTAATTTTTACTTTAAGCTCTGATTCTGTCATACTCTTTTCCTAGGTATGCCGTGCTACGTTTCAATCAGTACTTCAAGACCAAACCTGCTGTAATGGCCCTGGAGATCCCCAAATGAGACGTCAAGATTGAGAGGACAGTGCTGGTATCTGTTGACCTCATCGTTGACCGTTTGACTATGGAATCAGAGGCCTTTTTAGTCAGGGAAGGGTATGGGGTGCAGCAGGGGTAAGCACTGGGAGCTCTTATGATTGGTTGACAACTTGTCTGCCAAGTCGTAGTTCCACAAATTCTTGATTCCTTTTTCAAACACCATGTTTCTTTTTGGGACTCAACTTTTAGTTGATCAAGTTTCCTTTGAAATGAGTGTGTTATTTATGTTTTAAATGCAGCTTATTTATTAATTATCATTGGGCACTTGTTTTGCACCAAAGTAGTCCTTATGCTCTTGGAGCCGACTTTGCTTTGGGACTTCTTGTTATGGGTTTTGTGGTGTGAGAGCCATAGCAAACTTGTGCAGAATTTGCTGTGAAGGAGGCCTGCAGTGATGTTGAGCAAGGGGATATGTTGATACTATGGGCATTGACTAACACGAAACATTCAGCCTGTGGCTTCATAATGCTTCTGTCAAATGGACGTGGCCCACCGTTGTTTCTTTTGCATTGACAAATGCTCGAAGTCCAAAAAAAAAAAAAACTTTCAGCTTTATCTTACTGTGCAGTAATGGGTTTATGTGTAAAAATCTGGGCTGGTAATACAAAAGTTTCTGTTTAAGAGCCAAAAGGGTTGACTCAGGAGCTAAATAGTTACAAGGTCAAAATCCTGCCCTGTTCTGCACTATTACGCACTTGAGCAAATGACTTAAACCCTGCAATTTGTCCCCTATAAGTCACTTTGAATGAATGACGTCAGTTAAAAGGCAAGTAACCAAGTAACCATTGAAGTCAATGTGACCTTACTCCAGACATTCCCAAGAAGTCAGGTCCACGAGACCCCTCAGCATCTCAGCCACATTTCCACCTATTTAGCTTTTATGGTTGTGAGGAGTTCTGTTGAATTTTCCACTCATCACAGGCTGTGGTATATTACCACCTGCCTCCCACTTCCCCCTCCTTCTCTCGCTCTCTGTCCTACAGTAAATGCGTTTGCATCACCTGGCATAGCTCAAACTGAGATTTGAAAGTCATTATCTGCTCAATAATCACTAAGCTCATTCCTAATGTAACCCCACCAAACGTCAATCTAATGGTTTTCTAAAACTGGAAAAGGGGGCAATATTTATGTAACAGTGTTTTGTAGTTTGATTCAGGTCACCATCTGTGAGGACTCAATGTCCTGGAGCAACAAGGACAAGATTATTTAAGTTTAGAATATTAATTGCAGATTTAGGGATGTACTGTAATTGCCATTTCAGTCCTTAAATACCTGGACTGTCTGGTTGTATGTGGTTTTCAAAGTCTTTTCAAAACATTTTGAATTACATTTGGTTTCAGTGCTGTTAATCTAAAATTCTCTCACCTACAAGAACATAATTTCACATTTCCCAGTCTTTTGCTTTATTTAATTTCTTTGTCGCATATATTATGCTTTCACTGTAAAATGATGTCCGTTTTTGTCTTGAGTAAAACATTTCAGTAGAAACTTGCTAAAGCCTCACAAAGCACAAAATCATAAGTTTATTTTGTCATGCATATTAGAAATGCCGAGAATTGCACCATTTTGGTCACTCCAGCTGTAATATTGTACTGTAAATTAGAGGTAGAGAGATATTTGTGGGAATCTGTCAAGAACATATCAGGCCATATACCCAAAAGAAAAAAAAAAGATTTTTCAAAAAGAAAGTAAGCCTTTTTTTTTTTTTTTTTTTTACAAATGTTACGATTTATTGCATTTAAACATTATTTTCATGACAATTTAAGAGGAAAAATTCTAATTATTGAAAATTATTAAGAAGTATGAGAATTAAAAAATGTGGAGGCATTAAAAGAACTTGGGGAGAGAAATTAGCTAAATTATGGAAATGTCATATTCTGTTATCTTTTAATGCAAAATGTAGTTTCTTCATTTTCCTCATCACTTTTGTCATAAAATGTGACCTGAATATGTTTTTGTGAGATTCATCCATTTGAAGTATCACTGGAATCTGTCTGGCAGCTTGTTGAACACAAGTGTCCTTTTATTGACCGACCAGATCAGTCCCTGGTCAATTAGTACAGCAGTCCTTTTCAGACCATCTTGAAACTGAAGCTAGATGTTGCGTTTGAGCAGTGGGGTCACGGTCAAATCTCTGAGGTGTCTCTGGCTCTGTGTCAGGAGCAGGTTAATAATGAAACGCTTTGAGACGCAGGTGACGACTGAAAGCAAGAGGCCCTTCAACAAAATCATGAATAATTTTGTAGCCAGTGTTTCTCTAATGAGTTGGAACTGCCTGATAGCTCTGTGCTAATGTACTGTGTTCTGGTTGTGCTCACTTTTTACTGCTTAAATCTAAAATTTGAGTTGCAGTTTTAAGGTGAATCTTGAGAAAACATTTCCAGGTCAAATTTCACCATACAAATTAAAGTAAAAGTGAGAAATAATACTTTGCATACAGAAAATGCAAAAACATTCCCATTTCTGTAAAAAAAAACTTTAAAAAAAAATTAAACAGTGTAAATTAAATAAAAAATACTATATAATGTGCTATATAATTTAATTAGTTTTATGTGCATTACAGTAATGAAAATGCAACCGTTATTAGAATTACAGTAAGCTACTGGGATTCATTTTCATAATGAGAAAAAAGGTCCTAAAAATGAAAAAGGTTCTTTATTCATAAGTAGTCGCCTTTTTTTATGCTCTTGATAGCTTCCACAAGATTCTACTTTTAAGGTCAGCTGATGTATTTTTACATCTTTGTCACTTTGTGGTCCATGATGACTGATGACTTAAAAAAGTGAAAAATATTTATATAGGTTGCATATTCCTTACATGCATGAAGAATGTTATAAATTTGAACAATATGTTCATATAACAGGAGTGCAATTGCAAGATATGTGTGTAGATGTACATATGTGAGTGTCCACCAGAAGGAAACTACTTCTGTAAAATATTAGTTACTTATCAGTTTTCTTTTATGATATGAAGGCCATTTCTAATGTGAAGGGGGAAATGTTTACAAACACCATTCCCATTTCCTGGAAAGTTTATTTTGTATATAACTGAGATTATCCCGTCAACTTCTTAATGTGGAACAAAGTAGATTTTAACATCCTAGACATTTCATAGCACCACCCCTGTATATAATATTAGTTATTATCTCTATTATTTGAAATGACCTTGTAAATATCCCTTTTTAAACCTCTGCTCTTAAAAGGGATGTTTACAGGAAGCATCTGTGTTGGGATTTTTGTTTCATTTGCTATATTGAAAACATACCAAACAAGTCTGCTTCACAGTGTGCGCTTTATTTGAATGTACATCTTTTGTGAATGTACTGAAGAAATGTACAGATTATGTTTCATTTATACTTACATCTTTAGTATTTCTACTTGTTTTGTATATTTAACTGAACTGGGAGTGTATTTGGATTGTTAGGTTGGCATGGGCCCCAAGTGTGTGTTTGCTGGAGACCAGCAGGCGGCGCTACTGTAACGCAGCGAGGCTTTCGGCGCTGATAAGGATTCTGTAAATACTGTGAAATATTGTGAAAAATACTGTACAATGTTTTCGCTTCTATTTAACTGTGAGAATAATTTAATAATTATTAAAATTTTACATTAAAATGTCAGAGTTGGATCTAATTGTGTGCAAATGTCATTTTCCCCTTTGATATAATAGAATAATAAATCTTAATATGCATTAAATGCACATTTTCTGCTGCGTGAATCAAAATGGCCTCTGGTAACACCAAAGTGTCTTCTGTGTCACACCCGGTCAAACGCTTACGTTTCCTCATTGAACTTTTGCCCGTCTCCTGTGGACGGTGACCTGCATTTTGTCCTGGTAAGCACAGGAAGACTATTAAGGATATCCCGAATCAAACAAGCACAATGCAGTTACACACATGCATATGGCAAGCCGTTTTAGCATTAAATACTCCTTGCTGTACATGCAGGACTCCATCCTCGGCGTTAAAGTGCAGGAACTTGTTTTTTTTTTTTTTTTACAAGTTTCTCCTCAGAGATTCAGTTGTTTGAATGAGGTAAAACTCTACCATTTTCTCAAGCTCTTTCTACGTACATAAACATATAATTTAAATTTAAGTTGCTGTGTAATAGCTAAGCCAGTTTATGTGATCACGTCCGACTGACTAGTTACGATTATGACTTGGGCATTATGCTTAGCGTAGTTATGTTTATGACTTGGATTAATAATTAGCACTTTACTAAACTGAATCCAGTTGTTCACTCCAAAAATATAAAAATTAATCTGAACCACAGAAGTAAACATAACATTTTTTATTTATGCTTCAAAAACAAACCACAAAACTTGCTTGGAAAAATGCAACATACAGAAAAAAAACATGTACACCTTTAAATTATACACTTTTATAAACAAAATAAAGTCTATATCTATATTTTACAACAGCTGGTTTTGCAACAGTTGTCCAGATTGTGAATCATATTTCCCACCCCCATGGGTTCATTCTACAGATAAAATACAAACTGTATTTCTGTGTCCAGCTATATACATGTCATCATTTCCTTTAACATGTATAGGTTTATCCTAACAGTCCACTGGCAGATATCTTCTAAAATCTCCTCTTTAAAATATAAATGCTTATAATTTTTAACAAAATGTTTACATTTCAGCTCAACTGTAAATTGACTAGCAGCCCAATAATATGGACCCGGTCTTAAGAACTGCTGGAATGATAACTCAGTTATTTTCTTCAGCACAAAATCACGCTATATATACACACACACACACACACACACACACTAAAATAGAAAAGTAAACCAAAATTTAAAAAATGGGAGTAATCTGAGGGAAGGGCATTATTCACATCTCCTTTGACAAAATGAATAGTAGAAATGATTTGCGTATGTACATCAAGTGCAAAATTCTACTCTGAAAAAAAAAAGTTCTATTATGAATCATGAGGATCTGACAAAAATATATTAGATGGGGAAAGTGCATTTCAAGTGATTATTCTGCACTAAATCAAAAGAAACAAAAATATGATTTTGACCTGGGGAAATATTTTAAGTGCAGTACCCATATTCAAACAGCAGAGGACGCCACCAACCTTCGCTGCACTTAGCGAGTCTTAAAGGGGCAGGCTGCTTAAATCTCTGTAGCAGAACAGCCTCTAATCGTCATTATCTAGTATAATAAACTGGACAAGGAGTTCAGGAATGTTCCTTCCTTTTTCCAAGTCCACTTGTTTTCTTTTTCTTTTTTGCTCAGCCCTTGAGCTCTGGAAAGTACCTTGGCACAGTCTTAACAGGAACTTTTGCAGGAAAACCCTGGTGACATCAAGAAGCATTATAACAGAGAGGGTTTAGTTTTGTTTTTTTTTCTATGGCAAAATGATTCATAGCTCTTCAGTTTTGACTATTTAAAGAAATAGTTAATCCAAAAATGATTTTTTTTTTTTTTTTTTATAGTTTACTGACCATAATCTCTTTTCATTTCGTGTGAACCGTTTCATGCTATTATTGCCAATCATTTGACATGGTGTCAAATGTGGAACTTTTTCAGATAAGCCAACAGTGAATATACTTATCTGTACCCCTTATAGAGAAGCTGGTTCTCATGCAATTGCTTATCGCAGATAACATTTACTTCATAATAAATGCAGTGACATTTGATGATTTGTAAAACAATTTTTGAACACCAGCTTCACAATGCCTTCAAAAGACTCGAGATGTGCAGTCTCATAATAAATATCGTAGATTGAAAAAGTCTCGCTTTTTCCAAGCTGTGGTCAGTATGTAAGACCTATCCTGGATGTCTGGTCTAAACCACTGGAAAAATCTGAAAAATGAAGATCTGTTCTTTGTTTATCATGTTTGCTGCCTTCCTAACCAACTCTAGAAAACCATGTGACCGATCTGGCGGGTTTGAAACCAGGACATCCTCACAACTGGACTGGAAAACACTGACCTATACCATTTATTGGACACCATCATGTTGTAGGTAGGGATTGCAAAAACTCCCAATTATTTTCTCCATCTCATTCATTACATTTTCCACCCTCTCTGTCCTCCGATTGTTCCTTGTTCTGTCTCAGTCAGTGAGGACAACCAGCTCTCCCTCACTGCGTTCACCCGCGTCACTCTCCTCCCCTTCGCTGTAGGGCTGTCTGGGCCTCACGGCCTCCCGCATCTCGCTCCCTTGGCCTTTTGGGGGCTCCAGACCCCGAGGAAGGTAGTGCTCCAGGAGGGCAGGGTGCAAGGGCAATGGGGCCATTGACACCGGTGTGGTCGGGTACTGTCCTTCACTGGAGGGGTACGGTAGCTGCTGCTCTGACTGGCTGTGGGAATAAACGTCAAACCAAACATCAGGTATTTTACATTACTGATGACTGCATTCTTGGAATGGTAAGATTCACCGATTTGCATCGGTCCATTAGCATAAAAGTTAACGAGGCAATGCATCAATTTAAAAAGTGTGCATCGGATACAAGTTGGCATTTGTATTGCGATGCATCATTTCTAACATATTTGCATCGGTAAAAAACGATTTATTTATATATAATTATTAGTAGATGCACTATACTTTTATTATTTAGAAAGTGACCAAAAATTTGTGACCAATATTTTATATGTAGATCAGAGGTTGCGTTAGACTTTAATAGTGTCTGTTATTTTGACAAACGGTCATAAAAATGTTGTCAATCTATTATTACCCGTCACTTTAATTTTCATATTTTAATTATAATAACACATTTAATTGCTTGTATTTTTGTTCACATTTACATTTTTAATCATGAACCTACAGGATGAGCATATAGGCTTATGCGGTTTTTTTTTATTTATGAAGAGAACAGATGAACAGAGACTGTGCGTCACTTTTCACGTTCAACACCACACACCGCAGTGACAGCGGATGCCACTAAAAACAACAAAATATGTTTGTAAAAAAATATTCTATATATTTTATATATATAAAAAAATTTTTTGCATTGAATCGCATTGTTAAATCAGATTGCACTGCATCGTAATAGGGGTGAATCGCATTGCATCACTGCTTCAAATGTATCTTTAATGTATCGTATCGTTGGCTATGCATCGAGATGCGCATCGCATCGACCTTTAGTTATGGAGATGAACATCCCTACTGCATTCTCCAACAAAAGGCACCTCTGAAAAATGAAGATCTGTTGAGTGTGTCAGCAGGCATCACCTTGGAGGGTAAGTAACTCGTTGCTCCTGTCGTCGACTCTTCATCATGGCCTTGTACTCTCCAACCCGCAGTCGTCTACCCTCCACGATACAGGTCCGCTTCGGCCGGGGTTTGTATTTGTAGTCTGGGTAACGTTCCAGATGCTGCCGACTCAGTCTGGCCTGCTCTTCATAGTACGGCTGCTTCTCCTGATTGGACATGGTCTTCCACCGGGAACCTAAGGGATGGCAAGAATTACAATAAGTAAGGTACGATATCATATAACCAAAGGAAAACTACATGTGGGCACCAAAAGTATGTGGACACCTAAACAACACACCCATGTGCTTGAACATTTATGGGAGCTTGTTCATACACACACAGAAATGTTTTTCACTAGATGATACTGGAAAATAAATATATGCGCTATTGCAGTAAAAAAATTTAATTTCATGGCTGTATATGATATGCACCTGTCAGTAATGATTAAAGCTACTAAACCAGTTTATTAGAAGAAAGTATCCACATACTTTTGACCACATAGTTCGTTTGGAGCAGGGTTTTCAGGATTTTTTTTTTTTTTTAGATTTTGAGAGTCGGTGAGAGTTGAAATTCCACATCGACTGGGAAGTGAGAGATAAATTAGAGTGAAAGTACAAAGTAGTGCAAAGAAGAAGAAAAACAATCACTGACCCGAAGAATTCATTGACCTAATTCTCTACATGTTGCAAATATTTGACATTGTAAGAATTTGATTTACTGACTTCTTACGTGCAATGGCGCTTCCTGTTAAAGTGTGCTCCGGGCTAAAAAGGTAGGAAACTGACAGAAACGTAGGTGTGTACTAAAAGGAGCTGCGGGCCATGTTCAGGAGGAGAAGAAAGCCTGAATCAGGAGGGTGTCAGTGTCAGCACAATGGAATGGAATGCGAGTGTTTTGTGAAAGGAAAGAAATGAGGAAGGCAGAGGTGCAGCAAGGGATGAGGGGGCTGAAGTTTTGGGTGTTGTTTTCCTGTCACTCCAGGAGCCAGGTGGCTGTTCGTGCCCTGGTGTGACCCCTTTTTTAACCCCTTAAGACCTTGTGTCCTTCTCTCCATTCCAGGGGGCAATAGCAAGTTGCATGTTTGAAAATATAGATGTGTTTTACAGAGTAACACCTACACTTGTGACTGTAGGATTAGCTGTGAGCATAACAAACTCAACTTTCCCATAACCCCTCAGCCCATCCCGACAATAAACAACTGATCTGAAGAGAAAGATAAAGGGGTAGAGGAGATGAAATAATAATACAACAGTGAGGACAATGTTGTCAGAACAGGTGCTTCGGAATCCACAAAGAGGAAGGATTAGAGACACTATAGTCAGTAGAGCATGCGTTGATGGAAAGTATGGTGAAAAATATTTGACAGCAACATTTTTCTTTGACAAGACGACAATTATAAAAACACTTTGATGGACAAAGCTAACATAATGTGCTTATCTTAAAAATCTATGGGCAGAGTGGAAGACCAAGTACAACAATTAAAATTTGCAAATTAGTTACGTGTCAGACTTGTATCAATCATTTATGTGCATGCAATGTTAATAATTTTAAAATATAACAATCTTTTAATATTACTACCTCTTAACTGCTAACACTTTAGATTAAGGAATACACATTCACTATTAACTATAAGGGTTTTCCCTCAATAAACTCATTATTTGCTGCTTATTGATAGTAAGGTAGTTGTTGCAGTAGTTATGTTTAGGGTTAAGGAATGTAGAATATGGTCATGCATTAATATGTGCTAATAAACAGCCACTATGCTAGTAATATGCATTCAACTAGTTGATAGTGAATAGTGTTCCCTCATCAAAAGTGTTACCAACTATCTTAACTATCAATAGACTATCGCTAAAATCTAATGTTTTTTAAAGCAGCGGCTCCATTCTCTCTTACCGAGGATCTTGCTGATACTGGAGTTGTGCATGTCAGGGAACGCCTGCAGGATACGTCGTCTTTCGTCTTTGGCCCACACCATGAAGGCGTTCATGGGACGTTTGATGTGGCCAGAGGAGGGAGTCCGGGATTCACCAAAGCTTCCCACACCAGAGACTGCCATCTGCCCTGTTGGGAACAACAAGATTAAAAACAAAACAATCAGTCTAGACACACACAACTTCCTTTTGTTTGACTACATGCCCTGCAGCCAAATGCAATTACATAGGCAGGTGGCATCTGTGTTTTCTGCATGCCAAAGAGGGTTTTTTTATTGTATTAGAAACAGTCATAAATTCATATGCATTCGTAAGCACACAAAGCTAAAATTTTAAATCAAGTGAAATTTCTTGGCTAAAGAATTTGCACACATACTACTGACATGCAAAACTACATTTCACGAGTTCACACTTACATATAATAAACAGAGTAAAGGTTATGCGTATTTGGCGTGCTGTCCGGCGAGAGGGATTTATGAATTGCCGAAGAGCTCGGCAATTACTCTCGAGCCCGGGGTACTCCCCCTGTCCGGGAAGAGGGGTCCGAGCTCGGCTTTTAGCCCGGACCCAGAGCGCTTCTCCCTGTGCTGGGGTAGGAACGGGCTGAAGGTGAGGAGTCGGGGTGGTGGAGGGATGCTAAAAGACTAGAGATAATGAAGGTATGGCTGCTTTGGTTATTTATAGGGGTTTTCTCTTGTGCTGGTTGGATAGATGGTGTAATTACTGATGATGGACTGGCCGTGTTAATTATCTGCGCGTGCTCCTCCCAAAATTTGTTAATAAAACATCACGTCAAAATGAACAATTTGAACGACTAGTCAACTAAACTGGTAACCATATATAATTAGATTGGGATGAGATGATCGGACAGGTCTCATAGGGGGTGTTTACATAAGACCAAAATGGTTTGCAAAAGAATAGAACACAATGCAATCTATTTTTAAGTTGACACTGCATCACCGCAAGAAGCAGTGCAAAAACTAATTGAAAGACTCTCCCGTGTGAACAGCTAAAGCACAACATCCTGGGAATATGCTTATTAATGTATTGCCAAAATAAAACTGAAAAAGTGAAAAAAATATAGTTGACCCATACATACCCTCAGAGTCACTGCTGAGGTGGTCCTCATTCATCCGCAGGGACTGTCCATCATCCATCCGGTCTCGAGACGCCTCCTTATAATAAATCAATAGACAGACAGATGGAAAGACAGCTTATGTTAAAACACATTTAAAAAAAAAAACAATCATCAGTGATCATTGCATCCAGCTGGAACAGGAATTGCTTTTATGTTGGCGCCGTTGCTACAGAAGCTAGACAACATTACAAAAGCAACAACACAAAAAGCTCCAGGGACATTATGTCAAATATAATTCTGAAATTCAAACATTAATGAGCTATATTCATCTCCCTTTCAAATGGCTCAGATTTGTTGTCTACGTCTACCTGCATTTTCAAGAGCGCGTAAAACAGTTCTACAGTGTCAAGCTGTAAAAACAGGTTTAAGTGGAATGCTTCAAAACCCTGTTGACAACAAAGGCGAAATCACTGTCATATCTCCCTGCGGTTAAACTGAACTCAAAAGGAGCAACAAAGTGGTTGTCGAAACAGGTGTCTACGGAGACTCGAGGCTGTTCCGCAATTGCCACATATACAAACAAGTGAACACACAAGTTGCAGTGGGACTCTAATAACAGCTGTTCTTGGCTGAAAGGGGAATGTACCCCTTGTTTAACCGATATCATGAACCTCTGTAAACCAATATCCATCGCTGACCCTGACCGCCCCTCTTCTCTTGTAACACAGTGGGTGTTCTGAAAGAGAGGCACTTCAAGTGTGGGCCATTAATGGACACTTGCCCCGATGCTTCGGCCTTGAAGCATGACCAATGGTGACAAACAGCGGGCCCCAGGTGCCGTGAGGAACCTTGGAGAACTGGGGTGTGGAGTATCTGAGAGCGTGTTTGTGTGTGCGCTAAGACATCGACACACCAGCCTTGTGTTGTTGTCCCTCTCACGGTCCCTCTCTCGGCCTGTCGGGCCTTGTCTTCCACGCAACAGCTGCTGGGCATCATGAATGGCTTGTGTCACAACATCACCCTCTCCCAAGAAGCCTGAAGAGTGAAAGGGCGAGAGAGAAAGGAAACTTTAGACAAGGTCAAGAGAGATACATTTATCCCTCTCCGTCTTGTGATGCACAAATAAAGCACTTGGCTCGATCTCAAGTATATGATCCCGTCCCGGATGAGCCCCCTAGTCTTGAGTCCAAAGGCTTAAGACAAACAGTCACGTCTGGTGCTGACACATTCTCAGGAGCTGGTTCGAAGGGGGAACAGGTTTTCTGAACTGCCGACAACTGCCGTTAATACTTGGGATAGAAGCGTATTGGCAGTGGGAACCCTAAGAAGGGTCCTTTCTAACAGGGTCATTTTTTCTGAATGTGAACCTCAAGGACTTCCCTCTCAAACAATGCCATGGCAGGAAAACCACAGTGGATGTGTCTGACTCATAAAGAGGTAGAGATATTTTCCGACACACCTGACAGCACAACAAAGTTGTGGAACTTGTTATGGAACTGTAATAAATAAATTTACGGTCACGGTCTAAATCTACTAAACAGTTCTGCGGTTGTTGCAAGATCAGTTGTAACAAAACAATCTTTCGACTTGTCAAATTAGCTCAAAACACAAAGCATAGCTTCGACCTTCCAAGCAAATTATGTTAGAGTTTGGATGTGTCAGTGAGGTGTAGTATCACATACTCAGGCTGAGGGCAGATCGAGAAGGGCTATGCGGCAGATCTCTGGGTCGGTACCCTGTCTGCAAGTGGGCCATTTCCAGTGCCTGTGGACTTGGGGTCTTGGGTTTAGCCGTGAGGTTGAGAGGTTGACAGGTATCCTGGAGAACAAAGTCACTATGAGATTCACTAATGGATACAACAAAGTGAGATGACCTGCAGAACAACGTAAGGAAGGGTACCTGGCGAAAGACTGTACCACTGGACCTTTTGACTGGGGTGGAGTGTGGATTGGGCAGCAACGGCATGGGATACTCCACTAAAAACAAAGAAAGTTCATTCAGAAGACTGAAACTTGAAGGATTTACAAACATAAATGGTCGGTGAACATGCTAGAGATCTACTACCCAACCCAAGCCCAATGGGACTTGGCCAACTATCAGGTTTTAGGCTAGGTTCAGGTCCATATTTCCATGTCTAACTTCAAGGTAAGAACTTCTCAAAGTGTTTATCGCTTGAGAACATCTCTAATATAGCTGAAAAAAGTATTTGAGCTCAGATTCACTGGCGTCCTTGGTCCTCTACTCCAGGTTTCATTACAAAGGCGGCTCAACTGTGTCAAGCACGCTGTTAGCTGACTAGCTCATACACTTGTTCTATTGTTCCCTGTTCTTTCCTTCTACCCTTCATCTTCTAAGCAAATAGAGTACATGCATGCAGGCATCAAAGTTGTGCATTCACAAGAGTCTTTTAACCGAGTGAGGACACAGAGCCATACATTACAGACGTCAATGCAAAGAACCCGCTCTGTATTTTACCAGACCAATATACAGTCTAAATCAATGGCCAACCCTGAGCTGTTCTTCAGTGCATGTGCAAGAAATTCACTCAGGCAGACCTTTCAATTAGTCTTTCTTTCTGAAGCTCTTTCTAAGTGGACCAAAGACATCAATTCATGCAATAACTTACATTACAGAACAGACCTTCAGACGAACATGCATTAAGAGAAGGAAAAAGTTTTTTTGCAGTTAATACATTTCTAGAATAGCAAGTATTAACTCTTTCAGTTCAGCTTTGCTCCAGTCTACTTATTACCTAAAAATACAAACAACTGCTGATAAGCGTATGCTGAAAAGCGCAAGAGCAAACACGTTTTTTAAATAACCGACAAAGGATAATATTTGAAGTAAATTATTCAGAGATTTCTGACAGATGCTTTGATCCATCTGAAGTTTGTAAAAGCTAACTGTTGCTCAATATGCCAATAGGTAGATCTTTCATGCCTATATCAGGATGTGCGAACAATTCACTCCATCGGGCGAAGGGAGGGGAGTGGAGGACATTACCGAGGGTTTGGTGAAGCTCACCTGGTTTGCAGGGAATGGGCTGCAGAGGCAAACCCATCTGGACTTCAGAGGTGACTGGCAACGGTTGGGCATTGGGATGAAAGGCAGGGATCATAACATACGGCATGTTTACCTGCTGGGTCAAAGGTCACAGAGAACACCTTAAGTCACCTTATATTGTATTTCCACACTGTCCAAATAGTCTCAAATGAACAGTTCACCTAAAGAAAAGATGATTTAATCATTTTAGGTGAACTATTCCTTTATGATCTTAAGATGGTCCCCAGTTCATACATTGAAATAAACTGCAAGATTATGAATCATGACATTCAACCTCACCTGAATTTGCTGCTGCAGTAAGTTGATTTTATGTTGCTGCTGTATCAACTGCTGCTGCTGTTTGGCAATCTAACAAAAAAAAATCGGAATTTAGAAACCAAACTAACTCACATATTGCTGTTGCTGATTTCAAATGAATTCAAAACAAATTAATTGTTTCCCTTTTTTTTTCACTTTTTCAACTAAAAGCATCTCCACACCTGTTCTTGCTGCTGCCTTGCCAGTTCCATCTGTTGCTGCTGTTTCTCCAGCAGCAGAGCGGCCATGTTCCTCTGCTCAGAATGAGCTCCTAGCAGCTGCTCTCGCAGACCAGAGAGCTGGTTTATCATCAACAACAACTGAAGCTCCTTCTCTGCCAGACTCTCTGGGGTTCCTGTAAACACATACGCACATGCTGGTGGTCAGGCAGAAGGTGTCAGTGAAACACAAATGTGAGATGATCCACAATGGAACACATAGAAACAACACTATATGGTTGCTCTATTTGGTGATTTGCATGACAAAGTGCATGTATGTGCAATATAAACATATAAATTCACCTTTTAGGTTGACACTGCCATGAAGACCCTTCCCAAGGAACTTTTCTTTCCAGTCCGTATTCAGAAGTTTTTCAATAGTAGGCTGTGTGTGTGTGAGAGAGAGAGAGAGAGAGAGAGAGAGAGAGAGAGAGAGTAAGAGAGAGAGAGAGAGAATTTTACATATAATTTAATATATTTAACAATATATAACTTATACAATATATATTTATACTTAATATAATGAAGCGCCTTTATGTAGTTAAGGAGACACAGACAAAGAGTGACATAACAGAGAAGCAAATAAAGAAAAGCTTTTTTCATCTCGATGAGAGAAACACTACTGAAAATCCTTGAGCTTAAAACCCCCAGTTATACCAAAAGAAAAACAGAAAACTGAAACAATTTCATAGAATGTGTGAAAACAAAAGGAAAGCCTTTTGAGAAAGCACTCGATGACTCTTTAATAACCAAAGAGCTGTGAAATGTATCATACAAATGAAACCGCTGAGAGGCTTCATAGAACTTGAAGCAAAGTAGGAACTTGGATCATCTCAATGTAGAGTGCATTAAAAGCAATGGTATTCTAATTGCTGACACACACATGGACAAACCCCTTGCATGGGTTTCCATCAAAATTAAAACTTTCAAAAACCTCTTTTACTCTCAAACCACAGCCTTGAAACATTGGAACACAAAGAATGCCATGGACCAAGTGTGAATATGCTAATTAGCACTCCATGAAGACCTTATTTTTGTAAAGGAAACGTTGCACTTACCCTCACTGACATTAGGCTTGCTGTCAGTCTTATCATGAGCTCTACTGCCTCCATCTTGACTGGCAGGTGTGTATGATCGTACTGGGTCTTTACTGGGAGAACTCGCCTAAAAAACACAGGAACCATGAAGTTAAGTGAAAAAAAAAAATGGGGGAAAAAACTATGATTTTAATTTATAAAACAAGACTGAAATTCATAAACACTTCATACCAAAGGAGATTGTGCATTAGGGGGCGCTGACTTCTCAGAGTTGTCTCTGTCCGACAGCTGCCGAACTGACCAATCACTGACTGGAGAGGACTGCTGGGATTCCCGGTGGATGACTCTACCTCCTGATTCGTCGTCTTCAAGCTTGATACCAACACCCACCATGGTCACATTGCCCTTGGCGTGGGGATGTAGAGCAGGTGGACTGGGCTCACACATTCTACAAAACCAAACCATTCAGAAAATTAAAAATAGAATGAATCAGTCCATGTTAATCCAAAAATAATTTGCTCTGCCTGAAACAAGTTTAATTTTCAGGTGATATCATCAAGACCTCTTAATTTTTATCCCCTCCCATCCAACCACCTGTCATATAGAGCTGGTCTGGAGCATCCGATCAATTCCAGATTCCCATCCTACACATTCTCTCATGAAATATTCTGTTTCACCCAAAAATACGTCACATTACAGAAGCAAAATGCATTGCGTACAAAATTTCATGCTGAATTAGCATTTCAGCAAGAAGAGACCACATAAGACTGCATTACTAACAAGAGTATTCCGGTTTTGTACAGCTACTGTCACAGCACAGAAAGACCACAGGAAAAAACAACAACAACAACAACAGCTGACTGCTTTGCATAAGGAACAGAAGGGTTTTTGTAGAGCCCAGACACAGGCCGCCCCATTCAAACTCTTTCACCAAAGCCACTTTTTCAGGGTCTCTGGGGCTCAGGAGCCGCTCGGTGTTGGGAGAGGATATTTGTGCATGTTTGTGTTGTGTGTGTGCATCCTAAGTTGTTCGAGTCTGTCAACACACTGTCAGAAATCAGATGCAAGACTCTAGTGTGCCCATCAAGTATCTGGCCGTCTCAAGTAGCACGGCAAACCCTTCTGCAATGAAGGACAAGAGGAGGAGAGAGACAGACGGAGTGAAGGAAAGAAAGATAAGGCTATATTTTAAAATTAGCTGAGGTCTAAAAAAACCCCTCTCCTCCTTCACTCTGCATGACAAAAGAAACACAAGACAACCCAAAGAAAACAAACACGAGGGAAAATGCATCTCTCCCTTTCTGTTTCACTCTCTAGCTCTCTGTATGTATATCTATAATGCCCATTGTTACAGAGAAAGAACAAAGGAAGTTTAAACAATGGGCATGACATGGACAAAAGCAATAGGCTGCAGGAAACACAGCGGGGTAACAATACAAACGGAATGTGCCGATGGACCGGGGCAGAGAAAAAAAAGAAAAGCAGAACACTCACTGGGCCGATTCCAGTTCCTCCTGTACTTTTTCATCCACTCAGAAAACACAAAAGCAGCCTGTGCGTTTACTGTGCACAAGAATAAGGTCGAACACTTAGCTCAAATGTTTTCTGTTAAGCTGAGCAACTTGGTTGAATTGTTTGAAGAAAAGAATTCAATAGGCCAATCTGTTCTTTTGAAGTAGTGATTTGCCAATCTGGAAGGTGGTTTGGGTAAAAGGACGTAGTTTTCTGTTCCGATGTACTTGCCTGACCTACAAGCAAACAAAGTTTTGTCTGTAAAAATACAAGAATTGCATTTGGTTGTGAGGAGGTGCCACAAACTAAAACTTTGGACATTCACTGGCAGTCGTCAAACTCGTTTCAGGTCGCTCTTTCACTACAAATCGGTCAGTGTGAACTGCAAACTTGATACGGTCTTTCCAAATCAGATTTAGATACCAAGGACAAGACCCCCTCCTTTCCCTGGGAACCGAGTGCACTCAAGAAAGATCCTGCCACCATTGGGGCATTATAAATAAACACTTGCGAGGAGTCTTGCGCTATTAAGTTCCTATTGTGATTAGGCTAAAATTATTCCTATTCCCCCAGTTGAGGAGCGCTGATCCACAAACCAGGTGCAGGAAGTGTGAATTTGTCACCTCCTTCCAAGTGCACTTGTAGTTCTAGAGATATTCCGGCTATTTGCTTGGAGGGATTTGACTGTCAAAAAATGGCACAGCCTCAAGCTCTAAACGGACTCGTGAAGATTAATGTTATAGCGAAGCTTCTCCACACTCATCGTGCACAAGTGTTAAAGAATGTTGCATCATAAAAAAAAAAACAACAACAACAGTTGGATGGGTAAATCCTAAACCAGCAAAGCCGAGAATTCACGCAAAATGACACGATATCACATTTTGCATGTAGCATAACTTTATGTAGCATAGTGGTCTTTTGTAAAGTCTAAATGTAACTACATGCAAATCTCTCATTTGAACTACAGAGCAAAGTAAAAGAACAGATAACAATTTCTCATATTTGCTGAATTTTATTTCTCACAGTTGCAACTTTATATCTCATAATTGTGACTATCTTATTGTAAATAAGATTTTAGTCAAACTTTATTTTAACTTTTTTAACCTCAAACTCCTAATTTGCTGCTTATTAATAGTTAGTAAGGTAGTTGTTAAGTTTTGATATAAAGTAGGATTAAGGGATCTAAAGAATAAGGCATTAATATGTGCTTTATAAGTACTAATAAACAGTCAATATGCAATTAAAAGGCATGCTAATAAGCAACTGGTTAATAGTGAGAATTGGTCCTTAAATCAAAGAGTTACCAAGATTCCTTTACTCAAAAACAGGTTTCCGTAAAGAATTCATCAGATTTTAAAAAGGAAAGAGAAAAAAAAAAAACACACACACACACACAAAAGGACGGTACTGACAACATTGTTCTTAATCCTCTTTAATCTTTGCTCCAAGCAAAACGTGAATGCTTCATAACTTGGTGATAGTGATAAGAAATATAATGGCAAGCTCTTATGTCAGCACATGCAAAACAAGCCAGAAGAATCAACAATATGATTATTGGTAACTGCCAGTCGGTCTTACAAGAGAAGTCGCCTCTAGTTTGTTCTTACCTGTTGTTCGGATGTGGAGCCATAAGACGCATTTCCAAGAGCTCTGACAGACTTTTGTAGTCTAAGATAACATCAGCCTCCAGGTTCTTTGCTTTTGAGCTAAAACACCTCTGAAATGAAATACTTCCCATGGTCGGGGGCACGCGAGACAAAAGCTTAAGTTGCCTTACAAGTCGCAACGTGTCGCGGCCTCACATTCTGTCCTCTGATGCAAATACGAGTTTTCTTTGTTGTTTCTAACTCTCCCTTTCCTTGTGATGATCCTGAAGTGGTTAATTTCCGCATTGTGACAAGTCGGGCTTATAAAATTTGTCAAAAAGCATAAACAAAACTGTCAGGAGTGCCAAAAACAAGCCTGTGCGCGCAAAGACGTTATTTTACCGACATCTAAGCGAACAGAAGACTCGTAGTGACACAACACCAGTTGGAACTTTAAGTCCAAAGGCTCTTTTTTTTGCTTTTTAACACCCTAAATCATTGCACTTGCCAAATAGAGGCACATAACGATTAGACACATTCTAACTTTACAAACACCTGTTGTAAACCAGCACTCGAGATGTTGTGAGAATGCAGCAGACCGCATTGGATGATGGTGGGTTTCAATTAAGACAAGACACAGCTAAAAGCAGAAGTGTTTGTAAGCTTTGAATCCCTCAACATGCGACGCAAAGTCCAATCAGCTGTTGAAACCCAACAACAGGAGCTTCCAAACCCACCTGCCAGTAACTGTACTCTTAACAAAGATACAAAGCCTTGACCTACACAAACGGTCTACCAACCTCAAGAGCATCTGGTAAGTTTTCATTGTCTTCTGGCTGTCTCTTGGAAACCGTTCCACTTGCCAGTGTGGAAGTCTGAAGTAGCAACTCATCTTGTTATATGGAAGACAGTGGACACAGTGGAAAAACTATCCAGTGACCTCCCAGGAATAGAGAGGAGAGCTGGTGCTCTCGATGCCGGATGCGCAAAACTGCGGCCACAAAAGTATGCCCTATAGCGAAGGCAAACAGTAGCATTTGCATGGTTTGCCTCTGTTATAACTTTCCACTGAGTACTTTACACAGATAGGGATTTGATAACATTGTAAAAGTGAAACAGGAGAAGAGTATCCAGGAATAAACATGGCCCAAACCAAAATCAGATGGATATATACAGAACATTTTGTATGCGTTTTGCTTTGACTGCTGATGACATTTACTTTTGTCGTATATAAAAAAGAAACATATCTACGAATGACTAAAAATAGATAGAAAAACTATACTATGGAAATTGTTCAAACAATGCTTTCATTTCGATGAATGCAAGACCAACAAAAGAGTAAAAACATTAAGTACCAGGTAAAACATATTCTGGAAGAGCAATGATATTAATTAACTGTTCCAGACCAATAATCATAGGGTGTGTGTTATGCAATGCCTTTAACAATTGTTCATGAACAAGCATTACAAACTCTTAAAGAAACGCCTTAAAACTAATCACATAGTAATCATAGTAAAAACAACAATTATTTGGCATTTACGTCATTGGAAATATTACAATGCAACTTTTACGATGATCTTTGAATCACAAACAAATGAGTAATACAAATTGTTGAATTTGCCAAGAAAACAGATGAACAGTAGCGTGCAAATCCTTAGTGTCTACAAAACAAAAACAAAGTAGTTTTTGTAAACCTGTGGCAAGCTAGTAGTCAAAACTCCTTTCCTACAACATACAATACAGATTCTAACTTCAAAAACAAGCAAATGTTTTTTCATTAAGTATTGATGACTGAGCTTTGTGTAATAACAGCTCTTTTATTGATAGCTTTTCCTCTTCCGTGCAGGGGACAGCCCCTGATAGTATCCGCCTAAACTCACCGGGCTCAATGTTTTGAATGCAGGAAAGGAAAAAAACAATGCAAATCAACAGGGTTTACACACGGAGTGTAGAAACCACAAGGACACATGGATTCACAACCAAAGATGCATTACTAGTTCGTGATGAATTCCGGGTACCGTTAAATACTATCTCAGTTGCCGTTTATGAGTACTATACATTTATAGCATGCCTTTAAGCTAAGCTTAACTCATGATTTATGATAGAGTCTCCAGGCTCATAGTTTCCATGATGGCAATTTTTTACAAATTCAGAAAAAAATTAAAGGATATGATTATGGTTTTTCAGTAGTAACAGTGTAGGTGTACATTAGCACCATTTGTTGTTTGCTTTTGGGATCTGATTGTTTGCATTTGGTCCCGGAAATGGTGACGTTTGAATTTTTGTGACCTGTACATGCATGTTTGATTTGAATATAGTTTCAAACTTTCTTTAAATCTTCCTGGAAATTAGGAACAAAACAAAAAAAACCCAGACTAGGTTTTTTAATTACAAGTAATTCGTCAATGTACAATTTTATATATTTTTATTATTAAACACAAATTCATAGCTTAATATGTAATGATGTGAAAATTATTTTTTCATTTACTTTTTTCAAAGTACTATTACCCCAAAGCGTGGCATCATTTAATAAAATTGTATTAGTTGCTGGACATGATGGACATGACTAACAATATAAGCAACTACTTAAGTTAAATCAAAAGTGAACGCATGATCAAGATAAAATGTAACTTCATTTTACTGAATATTATATTGGGAGTAATTTCCAATCAATCAAACTGTAATTCTGACACGTTAAGCTAAATTTATGTGTACTTAAGATACACACACACACACACACACAATGCAAGCTTTGAAATTTGACCATTTTAACCATTTTAACCAAAACATCAAAACTGCTCAAAATGCCAATGTTTTTTAAAACAACACATAATTTGAGATGTGTTGGAAATTATATAAAAAGTTTATAAATTCTTTGCATGTGATGCATGTAAATTAATTGAGAGCTTATTTTTCAAAGTCCACAGGGAAAAAAGTGCTCATAGCTGAAGCAGTAGCCTCACATATTTCCCATAAATCAGCACGGTACGTCAAAACACACATTGTCTGCGACTTTTTCCACAACAAAAGCAGCTCTAAAGATCAGAATTTTGGGCTCATGTTCTTTTGAGACCTTCTAAATAAGACGTATAAATGGGATGATGGTACGACCACGCTCTAGACACAAAAGAGGGGGAGAGGAGAAAGAAAGGAGAGTGGGTCGCCGCCGTTTTTTCCTCCTTGTGCTTTTGAGAAACGCAGGTTAAAAAGCAGCCTCTTTCATTGTGCCTCTCTGGGCCTAAAACAGTCCGGTTATTGTGGCGCCAAGTGAAAGGCTAGTGTGGCATTTATCTGAGAGACAAGAGGAGGGGGCAATGAAAGGAGGCAGAGTACAAAACACACTTGGAATAAAGAAATATAACAAGAGAAAGGGAATAGAAGATGTTAGTGAAGGGCCCCCTTTGTGAAAAAAGGCGCACAAAAACCTTCCGCCACCCCCTTCAGGCAAAGAAAGACAAAGGCAAAATACATTAAAATGTGCTTTTTTCTAAGCCTGGCACACTTTTATATCCAATCTGGATTCAGATGGACCCTTTCCGTTTGTTTTATATAAGCGTATGAGTGCAACGCAGTTTGTGCGCAATCCATTAGACATGTTTTCCAAAGCTAGGGATCATAATGTCAGATCCAGAAGGCTCTGGGTCTTGCTGGCACGTCCTTGAATGACTACAGGTCTTGAGTTAGGGGTATTTTAGAAAAGACAGTGCGTCTATGTGGTTGTCATGGCGACCGGACCAGGCTGTTTTGTGCTACGAGGCACACAACAGGTAATTCTAAGCAACCACAGGTCATAGTCTCGAGGTCAAAGATGTGCTGGGAAGCAGCGGGTGTCGACAATAACATCATAGTGTTTGAATTGTCTGAATGATTTAGGACATTCCACTGATCCAAAAAAGCATTTTAAAATGATAGTTCACCCATAATATACCCACCCTCGTGTCGAACACAAAAGGAGATATTTTGCACAATGTCCAAGCTGTCTTGGTCCAAAAAATGATTTTAAAAAAAGCACTGTAAAAGTAGTTCATATGATTTATGTCCTGTATTTGAAGCGTCATACGAATGACACAAATTATTTTGTAAATATTACAGCGATTATTGGAATTCGGTCTGTCTGCTTCAAAATTTCATGTTTAATTTTGTTAGCAATAACACATCTAACCTGTTGTTTTTAGAGCTTTTTTAGAGTCAAATGCATGCATTTAGAATTGATTTACAAGAATGGTTCACAAAAAATTACATTATGTCCTCATTTACTTCAAAAAATGTTATTTGCCTTTCTTTTATTATGTGTGAAATTAACTAGCAATTTCTGGGTAAATACTACACCAATTGTTTTTCAGTGTGTGAAAAACTAACTTAAATCGTTATTTATTACAAATCACCTCCTCTGCCTCACTAGAGTGAAAAAAACTATTTTTTTCAATCAGAAATTGCTAGTTTATTATTTCACAATAATTACAAAGGAATGCAAGTAACATTGAATTAAATGTGAAATTTTGAAGCAGAAAGTCTGAAATAATTTCATTTTCAATCAGAAACTGCTAGTAAATTTCACAATTAATTACAAATAAATGCAAGTAACACATTAAAATAAACATGACATTTTGAAGTAGAAAGATTGAAATAATATTTGATTTTCAATCAGAAACTGCTAGTAAATTTCACACTTAAAGGCACAATATGTATTTTTCGGCGCTAGAGGGCGCATATTCAAAACAAACAAAGAGACAAAGGCGTAGTTTGATGACGCTGTGACTGAGTGTGGAATCATGGGAGTTGTCGTCTTCATCCCCACAGCCGATGCAATACGACGGGACTCGAGTAGAAATCATGTTCATGGATGAGCTAGTGATTTATTAACGTAGTAGAATGAAGCACAGTGAGGCTGAAAGCAGTCAAAGTGAAACGAGGCCACTGAACGAGCGTGACACACGGCTCGAAAGCAGTGGAGCTTTTATTATGCCACAGTCGACCGCTTCTGCTCTTTCCGGTCGTGCGTATGTGGGGGAAAGCAGCGCTGTGTTATCATACTAGATACATTTGAAAGTTCTGTTATAATGCTACTCTGTGGTTGTCACCGGTCTATTAAAACGCACAACATGTTAAAGCGTCTTTGGTGTTTCCATGTTTTCTACAAAACAAAACCAGAAATCGAGGGGTTATGACGTCATTGGCAGGCGACACAATGACACTATAGACACGGTCCATGTCACTAGTTAAAATTGCTTATTTATTTTGATTTAAACTTTCTTCAAAACATTTGGGATAATGTAAGTACACAAGTCAGCAAAATATATAACACTGTTCTAGTGGTTTTTGGATATTTTAATAAAAAAATCTTACATATTGTGCCTTTAATTACAAAGCTATGCAAGTAACACATTGAATTAAATATATCAATTTATTTTAAATATTAATTAATAAATTAAATTAATATTTAATTAAATATTGATTAATTTTGAAGTAGGAAGACTGAAATAGTATTTTATTGTAAATCATACTCCAATAATCTTTGTTTTATTTACATCTTATGAAAATTTATTTTTTTCGTGTATCAAATCTAGCTACTTGTGCTCCTCACACAAAACTATGGAAAACACGAAGGTGAGTAAATAATAAAAAAAAAAAGCTTCATTTAAAACTAGTACAAAATCAAACTAAAATTAGGCAGGACCTCAAATGTTTTTCTCCGTCATGTTAGCACCTGGCGGCACATTCAAACGGGGCAGCTCGTGGAGTTCCATCGCTCAACATGAGGACCCAGACAGGAAGAGAAGACGAAACCTTCAACTTTCAGGACATCCTGAGACCCTGCGCCTCCCTCCCCACCCCGCCGGCAACTGAAGGTGAGTAAATAATAAAAAAAAAAAGCTTCATTTAAAACTAGTACAAAATCAAACTAAAATTAGGCAGGACCTCAAATGTTTTTCTCCGTCATGTTAGCACCTGGTGGCACATTCAAACGGGGCAGCTCGTGGAGTTCCATCGCTCAACATGAGGACCCAGACAGGAAGAGAAGACGAAACCTTCAACTTTCAGGACATCCTGAGACCCTGCGCCTCCCTCCCCACCCCGCCGGCAACTTCACCGGCGCAGGACGGAGCACGTGGGCTCCTGCTGTCAAAAACAGGATACACACTCACCGCACGGCTGAGAAACAACGGTTAATAGAGAAACAAGGGTGGGAAAAGGAGGCATGACGCAGGAAGACCGAAGGATATGATGGAATTGTAGAAGGATTTGGGATCTTGTGAGAGAAAATCCATCAAGTTTACTTCTGCTTTTAAAATGTTTTCTCCATGAGCTACTCAACTAAAACTTTTAGGAATATTTCACCCAAAAATTAACATTTTCTGTTTATTTTCTAACCCTCATGGTGCTTTTTCTGCATTTTGGAAGCTTGGCCGATGTGGACACTACAAACTGTTGTTGTACTGAAAGGAGCCGCTTTGGTGACTTTGGTTTTATAGTAAACGGGGACAAAATGTCATTTATGCGAACTGTTTTTGTAAATCAACTCTAAAAGCAAGAGCTGCATGCCTTGGACTCCAAGAAACCTGAACGAGAGGGAAAAGAACCTGGGTCAAATGCAAACGATCTCCAATCATTTAAAAGAGTGGTGCACAAACAAGGCAGAACGAATGCAGCACGGGAAAGAGTGACTGGAAAAAGTGTCACTGCTAACAAATGTTGAGCTTGTATTTAAAAGCCACATCAGTATGCAGTATCACACTTTCTGATAACATCTCAAGAGATGCTCCTCAAACGTCTTGCACAAGTAGAGGCGAGACATACACACACTTCCACTAACATACAAACACAACCCCCCATTTCTACAAAACCTACCCACATTTTGGAATCAAGCACTAACTTTAATTATCACATTATGTCAGCAGTAAAATAAATTTTTTTTGCAAGTTTTTTTTTATATATATTTCAGCCTGATGTTGAAGCAATGCTACGCAGTCACTCTTCCATAAACAAATACAAACTTTTAAGAAAATCTTAAACTTTTATATTGAAAACCCAACCTGAAAAAAAAATGTGGTTCAACTGTAGAGAGGTGATATTTGTCAGCTCTTACGTACAGTGACATAAATTGATGACTTTCTGGCAAAGGCGCTTCCCCCGCGCTTTCACTACATTAAATTGCTTTCTCTGTAAGTTCTAAATTATACATTTCTGTGATTCTACGTTAGTGATGAGTCAACTGGGAATGTGAGAAGGAACTAAACATGTTATTTCTCTTTCATTGAAAAGCTCAGGTGTCAGGCAACGTGGTTAAAAAAAATTGTCTAAGAATCTGACAAGACATGAATAAGCAATTGAACCATTTTTAAAACTGTGTTTTTTAATGTTTGTGGTCTAACTGCAATAAAAAGAAACATTTGGTAAGTCATATACACATAAAAAAAACTTATTTTCCCTTTCTATTCTTTCTCCAAACTAATCAAAAGCCAGTAAATAGTGAAGGATATTATTATCTCTCTTTTTACCACAAATACCAATTTAATGTGTGATGTGAAATGGTGTATAATAAGATAAAGGAAAAGTCCTAAAGACATAAACCTGAATGTATTACTATTTCTCAGAACTAAAATTTCAAGCAACCACCTTTGCGAACCTCAAAACAACTGTCATTATGCGAGTTCCCCAGTGCAATCTGTGGACTGTTTGTTTGAGCGTGAATTAATATATAACAATCCTTGATTAATTTGTAAAGAAACAAATCATGAGGCAACGGCGGTCTATTAAAATATCAACCCGCAGGAACACTACGCTGTGTTCTCGAAAGTCACAGCGGAGGCCAGTGCAGTTCATGCAAATAACTGCGGGACTATTTCCTGGTCATATTCATTACAACTGAAAGCGGCCTTACTGTATTAGAATGACAGTTTATCCGACTGTGAGTGAACATAGCAAGGCATTTGTATTTTTACACATGACAAACAAACAAATGAAGCCCACACAAATCTGTTGACAATATTTGCACTTACGTTATTATTCAGATAAATGTAAATGATTAAACCAAATAGAATATGACATTTAGTGTGGCTTTTTATATTTCTAGTGCAAAAGACATAATACATTATTTAAATATGAATTAGATTTAATAAAATATTTATGAAGGAGATAAAAAATCTTTTATATGGTGATAAGGTATAACAATTAATGGAAATTTTTTTTATCTTACATTATTTCTAAACTACCCGATTTAAAAAATATTTATTTATTGGTTTTAATTAACCTGAATTAGCCACAACAGTATTTTTGAATGACGTTTTACTATATTTTCCATATTCTAGAACCTATAAACTAGACCCATGGGAACATTTCTATTACATGAAAAAGATCTGAATAGCGTTTGTCTCCTTTCAATTTTCATTTCATTCAGCACAATTCTTCCCCCAATTTAAACAATTATACATTCAGGGCATAAATCCACCCTGCAATTTGCCCCTGAAACTTTTATGTGAAAACATTTGTTTAAGCTCACACCCAAACCAGCATATTCAGTCCAAATCAAAGTCATGTTGAAGCTTGCATCACATGAAACTTCACCTTTTGCCCATCACACACTTTAATAAACCTGAGAACATGCTGCAGAACAAACACACATGCTAAATAAATTCAAAAGTCCAGTCGCAGCATGAAGGATCAAACCTGTTTGGTCGTTACTCAACTCAAAAATATCAGTTTTTAACGTAACGTAATGTAATACACTTAAAACAATCTTCACAAACCCATTACAATAAAATGTATAAAAAATATAATATAATATAATATAATATAATATAATATATAATATATAATATAATAGGCTCAAAATAATCCTGCAGCATAAATGTCCCGCCAAAATTAAATAAAATAAATTTTACCATTGCATAAATGATTATAATATGCAATATAACTTCCAAAGCACTAAAAGCAATTTAAAAAGCATAAAAGCAAAAGTATTTAAAAAAAAAAAAACTTAATGCAAAACAACTAAAGACAAAGCGAGCAACGTTGCAAAGCAAGTCTTACCTAAAGTGGCTGAGTTCACCGTTATGACAAAAGAAAGAGAGTGATGCTCGTTTTGATGGGTGGCTGTCAGATTGTGTGCTGAAGCTTTCTCTGCTCTAATGTTCTAATGGAGGACTTTCTAATTTCCGCTGTGGGTCTGAGCTCATCTCATGGTAAAGAGGGTAGGTGGAACAAAAACTGGAGGGTTTTGGGAACATGTAGGCGAAGAGTGAAAGTCTTACGGCACTTTCCAGTTGCCACCTCTCACGTGCGGAAAGCCATTTTACCATTTCGGACAAAGATAACTTGCCATTAGGGATTATTTATAGAATGTTTCTGTATTCTCATGTGCTAAAGGATCTACAAAAATGTGTGCAATGTAGTTAAAGACACAGCAACAAAACGTGCAGCCTTTTCTAACTTTTGACATATGCATTGCTTAGAAGAAGCAGTGATTATTATAAGTCTTGCAACTACAAAGGAAACCATTTTAAACAAGATGCTGTTAGGGGTTTTTACAGCAGGTCTTCAAAAACACACAAACAAAACTTGTTACAAAAATAGTTACAATGCAATCTTTACAGACAAAATTACATTTCATATTTCTGACAGGGCCTCTGAGTTCTTTGACTCCAAGCACAAGCTGCTGAACAGAACACATTCAAAGCATGAAGATGATTTGATGGACAGCCCCAATGATCGAACGCATTTATCAGCGCGAGCTTCTCTGGCCTGCTCAGTTTGATTTCATTGATGTTGTGGCGAGCCCTGAAAAACTCACTTAACAAGCTATTGTTGTCTCTCTCTCATCAAACCCCGGCTCAATAGGACACATGAAACAATGCAGACCCCAACAGAAGAGGTCGAAGTTTGAATAACAGAAAGAATGGACTTTTGTTCATTCGCCCGTCCTAGCTAAACTCTCTAGCCTATGGGAAATAATGTCAAGAGGTTGTCCGTCCATCAGTGCTGCAAAGATTTCAGCAGAAGTTCTCAGCACAACTTTTTCTGCATTGTGTGACTGACATCCTATAGATGCATTTGGCTCAAGCATGGCATCACCAGGATAAGGTCAATAGAATTACCCAGGTATATGGCAGATGACCAAAAATACAATTGGAACAACTCCCAAATGTAAGCTATAGTTAGAGCATCATAATTTTATAGTGTCAGCCGTGATATAGAAAGGAGTAAGTGACTGATCAATATATTGGCCAGGCCAATTAATTGGACGATACTTGGCTACTTTAAAACAACGTTCATCTGTACTATTAATGGAAGTACTGCTTCCTTCTTACATTAACTGAAAAATCCCAACAGGCTTTGTCAGTGAATAAGAATTCAAATTCATAAAATTGTGTACAATAAGTGTTCGCTTTCATCTCATTTCAGTCAAAATTACGATAATGAGCATACTTCGATCTAGGTATGAAACATTGGAAACCCCCCTTCAGTCGTCCACCAGAAAACTCAAAAAGCTATTAAACAACCCGTTTTCAAGATGTTTGCCCTCTAAAGTGCTCTAATAGTAATTCCAGCCTTGGCTGTCAGATAAGAGCATCACAGAGTTTGTATAAATCAGCATGTGAAGTGATCTGGGCTCAAGACTTTGCAGAGACCGGATGTATAGATGCACTGACAGCTAAAGAGAGCCACCACTGGTTTCCTGACCTCTCAAACTGAGTAAGAGACAGATAAAAACAGAGAGGGATGCAAAGCAAGAAAATAAGGCATAGTGTAAACATAAGATGGATAGAAATGAGGGGAAAAAGCAAAAGGTCAGAGACTCCCTACTGACAGGCAGCTTTGTGCGCAGTCAGCCACTGTGAAGCCAAACACTTGCGGCCACTTCGCCAACTTCCCCTTTAATGATCCGTCGACATGCCCGCTCACAATGGAGGTGCACAACTCAGGTGCTGGATGTTCTTGGCGGGATAAAAGCGGGATATGCTGCCTGCACTGGCACGATGTGCTTATTTAACCATGCAGACATAAAGAGGGAAAATAAAATGTCTACTTAGAGCTCATTATCAAACTTTAACACCTATTCAGCGATTGCGCCACAGTCGGTCTGCCCTGAGGAGCTCTGCTTTCTGGTTATTCCGGAAGGCTGATATTCTTCAACAGAGAGATCAACAGTTCACTTCACACAGAAAATCTGTCAGACCTGTCAGCTGCCTGAAGAGCAACTCTTAGCAGGTCTCCAAATTTAAAAAAAAATGTTCAGATGCAATAAAAACAGACTTGAGTGTAATCCATTGAAATCAGATAAGTAACAACTTCAACTACTGATGTACAGTGATAGACAGATTTTATATGTATATATAAATTTTATGTAATTATATATTTACATATATGTGTGTGTAATGAATAATATAAAATCATATAAAAATAATATACTATATATAAATTTGAATTATATATTAAATAACTTAAATGTAATTATAAAATTAGTTTTTTTTAATTATAAAATAATTACACACACACATATATATATATATATAATAAAAAATAATTATAGCATAATATTTCATGTCACCACTGACATTGGCTAATGTGAGCTGCTAATTTCTTCTTTCTAAAGGGCCTAAAATTATAAGTTAGCTATTAGTTACTTTTAAGCACAAGAATGATCATATTAGACCCAATAATCAGTATTCAGTTCACTTTCACAAATGAGTGATTAAACAATCCAAACAGGGCAATTTGAGCAGACAAAAACATCAAATAAAAATGCATTTAATTGTTTTTAGTAAGTCTGCTAGTATGGGTTCACCTCATATACGAGATAAAACAAACATATTTGAAAACGCTTGCATTAAAAAAAATGCTTCTTTTCCTTTTTCAATAATGCTTGAAATATCCATATCTTTGAAATAAAACAACTGCTTCTTCATGTACAATGAATTGCTGCAATGGCCTTGAGAGGACACTGAATACACTTTCAGCTCACATCAATAGTAATTGACTGAGTACGCATTGAAAGCAGGTTGTCATTTCCTATCCAACCGTATGAACAAACATGCTGCGCTGACACACACACACACACACACACACACACACACACACACACACCACAGAACAGTTTCAGGCGAGAAACGAATCCGTTTGATTCAAAACTCTTAGTCAAAGTGAGTTTTGTTTACTCTGCGGGTTCATAAAACCGGGATATTTTGACTTTGCTGATGCGTAAAACGCTCGCTTAGGTGATTCAGGTAGATGATAGAGGATCAAAATCCTCGTCCCGTTGATCTACTTGTGTAGGTTTGCTATATCTCTTACTGCAGACAGAAACAAACGTGTCGAACGTGCCAAACACTCGTGCGTAAAGTTTCAAACAAAGCGCCGTTTGCCCACTTACCAACTCCAAAGGAACTGCGCTGCGCTTTGCGCTCCACAAACTTTATTCCGTCAGTCTTTCCGTAGTCTCTGGGCCAGCAGAATCGATAACGCCGCATGCAAAATGTGGTTTCCCCTCGTGTCAATGAATAATACACCTCTGTCTATCAACGGCTTACAGCACAACCTGAGACTCCAAGCGCACAGCTGATGAATGCGTCGCACTCTCGCCGATCCAGCCTCCCCTCACTCCAGAATGACTTTCTGGTGTTCAGTTTCCAACATTCTCGTTCCTGCTGCCCGCTATTCACCTCCCTCTTAAAGGGAAAGCTCTTCTTTCTGGGTTTCCCTTGGCAAAAGGAAAAATGTTGGTATCCTTGAAGGGGGAAAGGGAGATGCTCTATTCATGAGTACCTGCTGTTTCAAGTTCAGCTTTAATGTCATTTTATCCTTAATGTAGCTCTAATGCACACAATTAAAGAAATATAAGCATGGAGTTTTGGGGGAAAAAAGCACATGATAACATGCATTTGTATACTTTTTATTATAAAAAAAACCAGAAAGCATTTCAATTTAAATAGTTTACATTTCAGACAAATTCTGACACAAATCCATAATATGGCTGTAAATGATTTGGAATATATTGTATGAACTTTTATGAAACTTTAGTGCTTTATTGTCAGTTTTCAAATTCAGCTATAAAGTTTTAATGTCATTTTATGTTTTGTTTAATTTAGCTTTAATGCACACAATTTAAAAAAAACATGCACAATTTCAGAAAAGGCACATGATAATAGGCATTTTTATACTTTTTAATTTACAAAAAAAATTGTGAATTTCAATTTGAAGAATTTCAGTTTTAGTCTAATCCTGACAAAAATATGATGGCACATGATCTGGAATGTGTCATATGGACTTTTATGATACTGTTTTGAAGCCAAAGGTAACTAATTTGCAATGACATGATGATTTTTGCAGTGAATTTACTCCCAATTATGTATATATGTTGCATGTCATCTAAAAAAGCGAGGAAAAAAAACATCGAATTTAGTTCAGTGACTCAAAAAAGTGAGGGGGAAAATTACAAAAATAGTATTTATTTTTTAAATCAAGTGTGAAATGTGCTATGACAGAAAAATATCAGCGTGCCATATGCTTGCCAAACCTGACACGCAGCACTTAAACATTTCGAGCAAACCCTCAATTAAGACCTTTCCAACCTCAGCGTCATTGTATTAAAGTTCTCTGTATCGAGGGGCTTCATCACAGTCACCCCGTGTGACATTTGCGTGGGGGCCCGTTAGCCAATCCGAATCATCAGAGTCCTTCAAAGCACTCCAGACCTGCGTTTTTATGTCTCTTTCTGTCTCTTTTTCCCTCAGTGTACGCACAACTAGCCATCGCCACGCAGGGGTGAGAGCGCAAAGCCGATGTGCCATTTCTAATCCCCTCTGTTCCTGCCTTTGTGTAGTGGCCCAGCAGGAAGTAGGAGCTGGGCAGACAACAATTAACAAAAGAGCTGTGAAGAATACAATTAGCCATCAATAGGAAACCACAGGCCTTTGTGCCTGTTTCCATGGAGATGCTTGACTACCACTATTCCAGGATTACAGAACCTTACCCCCCCTTCCACAACACCACCACTTCTTCTGTTTTTTTTCCACTTCGTCTTTCTTTAACCCTCTCCATCCTTCTTTTCTTCCTCTGCCTTTTATATCCACCTCTCTTTCTTTATTTCCATGTCACTCTCTTGTCACTAAGTAACTCTGGGGGCTTTAGACGAACGTTCACACCTTTGTTCTGCTCTGAGCTTTTCAGGTCTTCTACCTTTGTGTCCCCCCCTGGGCTGAGATGAAGGTGCCGACTTTTTTTTTTCATTACTCTCTCCCATTTGCTTCATTTGTCCAAAGGATTACCCAGACTGGAGCTTTGTAAGGGTTTGAGAAAGACCTGAGCTGATATAACACCTCAGTGTTTTAGCTCTTCTGAAGAAAGGTTCATGAAAATGAAGTCTTTATGGTCCATCTGCATGGGCCCGCACCCTTTGTCCTGGACTCCATAGCGTTTATTAGTGATTCACACTGTTGTTTAACACAGATAATGAGGTGTTTGTTCTAAAAATGTGTCACATTGATTCCATTTTCGTTGTGGGAACGGTAATGTTCCAAATATGTTCCTGAAACATTCCTCTGAATTTCACGTCACAATATAAAAAACAAATTTCTGTTTAAATTTTTCGAAAGCATTCTATTTACCATTCAATGTTTAATTAAACCCAAGTGTTAATTTTAAAGGGGTTTTAAGAACAGTTCACACAGGCCTCTAATGTTCGAAAAATATTCAAGCAATGTTGTACTACGAACTTGAGAATTTTCATCAGATGTTAATAAGATCATTAAAATGTTCAATTTGTTTCTAACAGTTGCACACCCTTTAGGCCCAATACATACTCTAAGAAAGTACATGAGTGCAAATGCTTATATGCACATTTGATTTCATTGTATCTCAAAATGTGTCAGAACGTAATTTGTAACTCAACTACACATTGCTAGAAAGCACTATAGTATAGTATGCAGTATGTAGTATAGTATATACTGTCGTCGAGTAATAGTTTGAAGAGAATGTTACCAATCAAGCTAGATTTTTGTTTAAAACTCTTTAAATCTGGTTTAATAACACAAGAATTTGAAGTTATCTCTATCGCCTCCTTGAGGTTTATCACAGCCACTGTAACGCACTAGGAATGGAGCTGTCAGTCAATAAATGGGAAAACAAAGTAGCTGGCGTTACTTTTTTGAAAAAGTAACTCGGATATTTTCTTGTAGATTAAAAAGTAATGCGTTACTTTACTAGTTACTTGAAAAAAGTAATCTGATTACGTAACTCGCGTTACTTGTAATGCGTTATACCCCCAACACTGAAACTCAATATATTTTAATTATATTTACATATAATTGAATGAAGACTAAATTGTTTTCTGAACAATTTAAAAAGAAATTTCTCGTAAATGAAATGATTTTTAAAGGTTATTATGTGGATGACTTGAAATAAAGCAAAAAGTAAAAATGAAATATATTGATTGTTTTCAAACAGACTTCCCAAAAATGTTTACAGCAATGTTTCAGTGTTTATGCTTTTTGGAGGTATCAGCCTATGAATGGTTTACTTGTGAACTTGCATAGTGTATGTTTCTGGCCTTAGATAACGCTGTTGGAACGTTCCCTATGAGCTCCCAATGTCAGGACAGGCCTTTGTCCATCAGGAGACTGGCGAACCCAAACACTCTACATCTTTCTGCAGAACCGTGGCATTTACAAATGCAAATGATTCCATAGAATGAAGGTGTTAATTCAGTCTTTTGGAATACAACCAAGCGTTCTTTAGACCCCTTGTCTTCATTAGAACACAGCCGGCCTGTCAAGCCTGTAAGAATCACTTTGTATTCTCCGCACTATGCCAATTAGGCAATCATTGTGACTAATAAGAATAATCTCACATTGTGGTTGCAAAAATGGTTCATATTATAAAAAGAAGTTTGGGAGCGGATATGCCTGTGTTCTCTCTTCCTGTTTGCTTGTGTGTAGATATGCTCCCCCCACCCACCTCGCCTATTAAAGATCTTTATCAACACATGCAAATGCATCTCATTAAAAGCATTATTATTAATGATTAATTTCATGTTTTCCCACTGCAGTGAATAAATCTGATAATGCAGATATTTTAAGACTCAAACATGTTTTTGGTGCTTGTTTGCATTACGTGAGAACGATAAGCTGATTAGAAGCTGCAGATATAGGTAGTACTCAGTGTTTTACCACAGTATTTCAGTGATGCTATCAGGTAAGTGCTGGGAACATTCAGAATTCACATCAAAATTGCTTTGTTAATACGAAAAAACACATCGAAGCATCTCATTTCGCTTCCAAATAAGTGATTTACTTTTTGAACCTTTGACATTTTATTGATTAACTAGGCCATTAAACTAATCATGCTTGTTCAATGTGGCAGCAGTGTGGAATTGTGGGAGAACAACGTAAACCACCATGAAATTATTATTTTCCTTTGCAATTGCTATCTGCGCTGCTTACTCTCCAACCAAAATGGCATTTTTGTCTATGTAGGCACTTCACAAAAACCAATGTGTCCTCATAAAAACAGCGCAAAAAATGTTGATGGGGAAATAATACTGAGCCAGATAGTCACTCAAACCGCATGGGAGGGAACCGGGGTGATATAGAACAGCAAACATGACAGATACTTGCCCAAAAACACATATGCGATAAGGTCAAGCGCATTATTTCTGAGAATTATCGGAAAGCCGCGACCCGTTCCGATTTCTGTTCCGTTGATTTCAAGCAACAAACGTGTTTGTTTGTGAGAAACATATGATGCAAAACATTCCTTTTCAACCACAAACGCTTAGTGAAATCACAAGAATCAGGTCTGCACAACCTAATTGAGGTAAAGGCAATAGCAAAAAAGCAGCAGGTGGTTTGAGAACCAAAAGGTTTGAGTGGCAAGTTGGGCTTCGATTATTTTCAGGCAAATTACAAGCTTTTTGTGCAACTTGGCTTTCATCAAATATCTCGTACCTGAACAAAATGGGTTGAGAGGCTCCAAACAAGTTTATCTGATGGTGCTTTCAGGCTTTCGGCATTTCGATGTGCCAGAATTCTCTCTCCAAAGCGGAGGAAACGGGCGAAGGGCATTAACCTCGACTGTTTCATGTCTGCTTGTTTGGAGCTCACATTGTGGAATGAAAAACTCTACAGAAACAAGCATCACAGTTCTGCTAGAGCACTAAAACAAAATATACAATCAATTATAAAAAGGAGTACAGTATGTATGACAGAAAGAATATTGCACATGTTAAAAGGGAATTGAATGCCAATGCCTCTACCCGGAATGCAAGCTGCAAAGAGGCCCTTGCCAAAATACTTTGCATACTCAATTTTATAGGAATAGTTAATCTACAAATGAGAATTCTGTCATTATTTATTATTTTTTCTATGAAACACATTGTTTTCTTATTTTTTTAAATAAAACTGAATGTTGTAAACTGGCATCATGTCAAACTTGGTATGGTGCTTTACGTTTTCTGCACACAGCTATCATATAACTTAAGATTTGAGATGTATTCCACAAGTCAAATGGACTGTATACTTTTTTGTTATTCTTGGAACTTGACAGACATTTATGTATTTGGTTGATGTTTTTATCTAACGTAACTGATGTTGTATTCAAGCATTTCCTTTTCCTTTCCAGTTCATACATTCCCTGGGAATCGAACCCATAACCTTGTTTGAGCTACATGAACAAAGGACAGATGTGGTCACAGTATAAACTAAAAACTCTTTAAAAACTCCATTTGTAAACTGGCATGCTTGCATATGCCATCAAATTTGATTTTATAGTGCTTCAAATTTGATCTGTTTTCCTCACAAAGGCTTCAGAAGACCTGTGATGTAGTGTACTTGTCGTATGGACTGTTCACGGTACTTTTATAGTGCTTTTTGTTATTTTTGTAGTTTGACAGACATTTACATGCATTCATGCGTTCACGCATTCCCTGGAATCAAACCCACAACCTTACTGTCATTCTCGCCATGCTCTATTGTCCGAACTACAGAAACACAGGAGAGATGTGGTCACACTACGAACGTAAAACTTCTAAACTGGAATGTTTGCATATGGAAACTTGCTATAGTGCTTCAGATTTGATCTGATCTATGATATGGCCTCAGAAGATTTGAAATTTAGCACACAAATCATTTGGACTGCATTTATGGTACTTCTATAGTGTTTTTTAGAGCTTGACAGATATGTACATTTATGCATTTGGTAGACGCATTGTTTTGAAAGCAATGGATATTATATTCAAACATTTGTTTCCAGATCATGCATTTCCTGGGAATCAAACCCATAACCCATAAGCACCATTCACCATGTTTGAACTACACGAACGAAGGACAGGTGTGGTCACATTATGAACTAAAACCTTTATTTTTTTTTTGGAAAACTTAAACTTTTACACTGGCATGCTTGCATCCGGCATCAATGATGTCAAGCTTAATTTTTGATCTGTTTTCCATATTAAGCTATTATATGGCTTCCAAAACATTGAGATCAAGTTATATGGACTATTTTTATGGTACTTTTATAATGTGTTTTAGAACAGACATTTATGTTTATGCATTTGGTAGATGCTTTAAATCAAAGCAATTGCATTCAAGCGTTTATTTTTTAATTTCATGCATTCCCTGGGAATCGAACCCACAACCGTGGCATCGTTACAGCCATTCCCTACTGTTTGTGCTACTTGAGCAGAGGACAGTTGTGGTCACACTAGGAACAAAAAAACCCTTTAAAAACTCAATCTTTTAAACTGGCATGCTTGCATCTAGTATTAATCTTGTCAATGGCTTCAGAAATGCCTGGGAATCAAACCCATGACCTTGACGTTGCTAGTGCCATGCTCTAAAATGAGCCGATATTGGTTTGGAACAACATGTGAATTTGCATTATAAGCCACAATACATAGTCAAACCATCCTAGATCAAGACCACGATGCCCACCAGGCCACCAAACTGCAGGCACAAACACACACGCAGTGCATGTCAAATTGGCGTCACATTCAAGTCTGCCAAGAGATTCCAGCTCTTGCTATTTTCAATTTGCCATGGTAAACCCAGGTGACAAGGCACAAGTTATGCCCCACTCCCCCTTTTTTCTCCTTTCAGAGGCCTGTCTGGTCCAAAACCACCCACATTTCTACTTTAGCGCTTGTGCAAAAAAAACAACAAAAAAAAACAAACAGTAGCGAGAATAAAGGGCTGGCTCACAGCAGGGGCTGAAGGGAATATTGGCAGTGCCGCACACAAAGGCGGACCTGAAAATAGCCCCCTAGCACAATGAAACCTGCCACTCTGTCTATGAGATAATGTCTAATTGAAAACAGTGCTGCCATTGTGCCGCTGTCACCGGCCTATTGTCCAAAGCCTACCCCCCCTCTCCGCACACACTTTTTTTTCCATTGACGCGGCGCGATTGTTCCCTGCCATTGTGGCACCCGCTCCCCTCACTCTCTCTCTGTATTGTTATAATTTCATTACTCGTTTGTTTTTTGTTCCACATCTCCTTTTGCTCCCCTGCAGGTCTTTTGTTTGGTACATTTAGGCACTTCATATTGAATTGCCAACACATTGTGTGCGCGCATATGTATGTGTGTGTGTGTGTGTGTGCAAAAGTCTACCTCGCAGACAAAAAAAAACTTCCATGAAAGGTGGAAAAGTGACCAATTTTAGCAAACATAAGTGAGAAGTTTAGAGTGTGTGTTTACCACAAAAAGAGCAACAACAAATTCTATTCCAAAATGCACTAAATTACATAAGTGTCACTTTGTAGTCTGTTTGTTTAGGGTCATTTTAAAAACTGGTGATATTAAAATGTCTTAAATATGTCAACTTTGTTACCATCATTTTGTTATATACACAAGATATAATTATAATAATAACATTTTCCTTATGAATCATACCTTGCATTTTCATGACTTTGAGCAAAAGGTTAATAATCATAAACTGTAATTAAACTGTAAAATTGTCTTTGTTTCCTTTAAGAAGGTATAAGTATTACCAAATGTATTTAAAATTCATTACTTTAGATTGAGATGGCACAATGCAGTTAAACAACTGAAAACATTATGTATTTCACAGAAAGCTGTAAAAAGAGAAAAGGAGCCCTTTTCATTGAATCACCATTAGTGCTAAGAACATGCGATTGCTTTCATGTCAACTGTTTTTCATTTGTATACTGTTGAAAAGATTACATAGAAAAGTGCACTGCAAAGTACACCCATTGACCAGCAGTCTCTTGATACCCTCTATCATCACTGATCATCTGATGATGCCGAAACATAGAAATGTCTGAAGCTTGTTCATTATTTATTTGCACAAAGCCCGGCCTGATTTGGACCCTCTTTCACTTACACTCAGAGTCTGGACCTTTGCCCAACGGTGCCACGTCCATTTCAGCCAAACTGAGTCACAATGAAAAATGCTACGAACTTGGGTGAAAATGAGAAACAAAAGCCCTTATCGGACTGTATGTGTTAATAGGAGAAAAATGGAGGTATTATGTATTACGACCAGACTGTTAAAACAAGATAAGCAACATGTTCACAGGTCACTGCCTGTGCGCACAGAACGCTTTGGTGGAGTGTCACCTACGTGTAAACAGCATTTGCAGCGTTTGTGCTTTTTTTGCACCTCTAGTGAGGAAAGTATTTTTCAACCTAGTTCTGGAAGTTCTACATCAACAACCTTGAGTCTTTGATAAATAATGAAAAACCTCTGTCTATGAGATAATGTCTAATTGAAAACAGTGCCGCCATTGTGCTGCTGTCACCGGCCTATTGTCCAAAGCCTGCCCCCCTCCGCACACACTTTTTTTCCATTGACACGGCGCGATTGTTCCCTGCCATTGTGGCACCCGCTCCCCTCACTCTCTCTCTGTATTGTTATAATTTCATTACTCGTTTGTTTTTTGTTCCACATCTCCTTTTGCTCCCCTGCAGGTCTTTTGTTTGGTACATTTAGGCACTTCATATTGAATTGCCAACACATTGTGTGCGCGCATATGTATGTGTGTGTGTGTGTGTGTGCAAAAGTCTACCTCGCAGACAAAAAAAAACTTCCATGAAAGGTGGAAAAGTGACCAATTTTAGCAAACATAAGTGAGAAGTTTAGAGTGTGTGTTTACCACAAAAAGAGCAACAACAAATTCTATTCCAAAATGCACTAAATTACATAAGTGTCACTTTGTAGTCTGTTTGTTTAGGGTCATTTTAAAAACTGGTGCCTTTTGGGTCCCTCATTAACATATGTGCAAATAATGACTTTAACAATGAAAATCTGATGCCAACTTTCACTGTGTTATTGAAAGCATCAAAACAAATCCCCAAAAAAAGTTTCTTTTTGTTTTGCATTTCTTTTAATAAGGATTTGGACTAAAAATTAATATACAGAAATAAAAGCAAGCAATATCTCCTCATTTCTAACACAAAATTATTTATTAAATGTAACAAGAAAAACATTTTTTTATCCAATTTCATATTAAATGTATATATATATATATATATATATATATAACAAATGCTCACCTCATTTGTATACTGTTGAAAAGATTACATAGAAAAGTGCACTGCAAAGTACACCCATTGACCAGCAGTCTCTTGATACCCTCTATCATCACTGATCATCTGATGATGCCGAAACATAGAAATGTCTGAAGCTTGTTCATTATTTATTTTTAGGGTCATTTTAAAAACTGGTGCCTTTTGGGTCCCTCATTAACATATGTGCAAATAATGACTTTAACAATGAAAATCTGATGCCAACTTTCACTGTGTTATTGAAAGCATCAAAACAAATCCCCAAAAAAAGTTTCTTTTTGTTTTGCATTTCTTTTAATAAGGATTTGGACTAAAAATTAATATACAGAAATAAAAGCAAGCAATATCTCCTCATTTCTAACACAAAATTATTTATTAAATGTAACAAGAAAAACATTTTTTCACTGATCATCTGATGATGCCGAAACATAGAAATGTCTGAAGCTTGTTCATTATTTATTTGCACAAAGCCCGGCCTGATTTGGACCCTCTTTCACTTACACTCAGAGTCTGGACCTTTGCCCAACGGTGCCACGTCCATTTCAGCCAAACTGAGTCACAATGAAAAATGCTACGAACTTGGGTGAAAATGAGAAACAAAAGCCCTTATCGGACTGTATGTGTTAATAGGAGAAAAATGGAGGTATTATGTATTACGACCAGACTGTTAAATTTAATAATGTTTCCAACCATATCGAATTATAAATTTGTAAACTATTTTTTTTTGTTTACAAAAGGCTTTATATATCAAATACATAGAAAATAAATAATAAATAAAATAATATATATAAAAAATAAATGAAATATTATTCAATTTAATATTTTTAATAAAAAAATCGATTTAAAAAAAATATCTTGACACTTCCAGAAGTATAAGTGTCACTTCTCACACATTACATTGTTCCATTAAGAAATTACAAAAGAGTCATTTATAAAAAAATTGACACTGGAAAGATTTTATGTTTCTTTTTCTGAGCTCTTTGAGTTTCTATATTAAGTATTTTCGTCCTCAGTTCAGAACAGTGAAAACAAACAGGGCATCACTCTTTCCAGACAGAGAGGATGGCAACCAGATAAATTGCCTGAAGTCTTTTAAAATCCCTATTTAATGTGAAAGCATCTCCTGTTTGGATACGCAGACGCTATTATTAAAGAGAAGAAAAACATCCATGCTCAGTCCAAACATGTGTGAGTGATCCAGACAGTCGGGGTTGAGTTGATGGTGTGGATGTTGAGGGCAATGCAGGCGTACAGACTGAACCTGTCCGGTCGGAGCCGGGGTAGGAGACGAGACGGGTCGGGTCGGGTCGGGGGGAGGGAGAACAAAGGACACGCTCACAACAATCACACCCGCAGGAACAGGAAGGCCCCTCAGGAGCTCCCGGATGGCAATCTGACCTGGGCAGTGTTTCCGACGGCTAAACCCAGCAAGAGCTGACCTGCCTCCAAAACGTTTGGTTGGTTTCCCACAGCCTGGTCATGGCAGAAATGCACTGTCTCTTTGGTTTTTTGACTGGGGTGAGAGGAACGGAAGAGCTGGGTCTTACTGAAGGATGGGATTTGCGTAATATAAGGAAACTGGGTGAAGAAGTGTGCATGGAAGAGTATGAGTGGAAAACCACAGCAGCCACATCACCTCTACAGAACTAAAAATTGTCCAAAAGGAAATAAGGGCCTACCATTAAAGTCTATTAATATTATTGAAAAATGATTCATACATGTATGAGGTTTCCCCCATGCATTCTTGTTTTCTGTTCCTTCTTTTGGTTTATTTTTTCTTGTTTGCTTATCTTTATCATTTATACTGCATTGCTGTCACATGACCCTATCAAAGATCAACTGTGTTGCAGTTTTTCAAAATTCGATTTGACATTTTAAAAATGATTCAAAAATACTTTTTTAGTGCAATTCAGGTTCATTTTGTTGTTTTGCAAACTGAGCACATTGCATTGTGGGATTGTAGTGGGACTTTAAGTGTTATTTTAGTATCACTGAGATACTATCATCGCTTTTTTAGACATTATTTTAAATTTGCTTTTATTTTTACATTCTCTATTTTCATTGTCATTTTAGTGAACGTTTTAATAAAGTATGTAATTTTGTTGTGTGTTTTTGACATTTTTCTTAAATGCCTATATCATTTTTGTTCATTTTTTATATCAGTTTTAGTTAGATAATTTTAAATATTTTAATAAAAATGAGAACTAGCTGAGAAATAAAAACAGTTTACTTTTTTAATATCAGTTAACGTATATTTGATTTGAAGTAGCTGATTTTTTTTATGGTTTTAGTTCATCATAATTACGCTGTACTACACATTTTACTAATCTATCTTTCAGATGTATTCCATAAGCACCAAAATTATGCATAATAGCATACGCCTATGCAAATAAAAAGAACAAAACGTAGGGTTGTCATTTCTCCATTGGGATTTGGTTGTATTCTAGATGACATCAGTTAAAAAGGATCGCCATTCAGTAAAAACAAGTTATTATATTATGATGAGCAAAATCACGTTTGTTTCTAGAATAATGCACACCAATAAATTGTTCACACGACGACCATGACCGTGTAAGCCTGTTAGGAAAGCAACTCTAAGTTCGGTTTAGCAGTTCTGGAAATTCTGGACACATTAATTTTCATCTGCATGTGAAAAGAAGCGATTTTAAGCATTTAAAGCCCCTAGAAAGATGCACACCGAATGAATACTGAAAGAGAAATTCACAAGGGGATCGACTTTATGCAACATTACTGTGGTTGAAGCCACAGTGAACGACTAAAAGCGTGTGGTCGCAGTTATAAAGTGAGTTTAAAGTCTCTGGAGTCAGCAACTGACTTCCTCCCGATGAGCTTCACAGCTACATCTGGTTCTCCGGCTCTGTGCACACACGCAATGCTCGTGTACTCGTGATTTAGATACCGCTTCCTCCACAGGTTGACAGTCAGTCCCTATCTAGAGACTCACCAACCACTGCCTCTGACTTCAAAGTCACAGCTCTCCTGTTCTCTGGCAAACCCATCTGAGCTCTGCTGACATGCTGCTGTTTTCACATTTCCAGATTTTTATCAAACTTCCCCTTGAGGAAAACGACCGTTATTGAAATCTAAAGCTTTAAGCTTAAAATTAGTTGTTGGGGGATTTGAAACTAATACCACAAACTGAAGCACGCAATAACGTTCAGATAAAGAACTATGCAGATGTTGTGTATTCATCTCTTGAACAATCAGTACATACTGATTCAAAATCACTTTAGTGCACATATCACGTCATGGTTGCAACTGGATTGTTTTATAAACATCGCTGAATTCTGTAATTTGTGATCCTGGACTACAAAACCAGTCATAAGGGTCAATTTTTTGAAATTGAGATTTATACATCTCTCTCCATTGATGTATGGTTTGTTAGGATAGGACAATGTTTGGCCGAGATATTTGAAGATCTGAAATCTGAGGGTGCAAAAAAATCAAAATATTGAGAAAATATAAAAATTTAAAGTTGTCCACATGAAGTTCTTAGCAATGCATATTACTAATCAAAAATTAGGTTTTGATATATTTACGGTAGGAAAGTTACAAAATATCTTCATGGAACATGATCTTTACTTAATATCATTTTGGCAAAAAAGAAAAATCGATCATTTTGACCCATACAATGTATTGTTGGCTATTGCTACAAATATCCCCGTGCGACTTAAGACTGGCTTTGTGCTCCAGAGTCACATTTCATCACATTTATTTTGTATAATTGTTTAGAACCTTGAAGGGCAAAGTGGTAGTTTTCATTCTGAAAACATTATTAAATTACTTTGTTTTAAAATATTTTATTAAGCCATTTTTTTTTCTAATCAAGGATTAGAAAAGTTCAACAGGTTATTAAATCATGTGCTGTATATGTGCTGTTTTGGTTAAAAGCATCTGTTAACCTATTTAATCCCACCGGTAACATTTGTGGCTCAAAATTTTACTTTAGAGTTTGAAAGGTCAAAACAAAAAAAACATCTCTCTCTTTCATATATATATATATATATATATATATATATATATACATATATAAACAATAATAATAAAAATTAATTAAAAAGGTCAGATGTATTAAAGCGATTAACTTCTTAAGAAAAGTTATGCAATGTTTCATTGGGCTATATGAGTAAAATGCACTTATACAATACAGTAGGGGTACAAAAAAAAAAAAAATTATACAAAAACATAAAATGTCACATGTAACATCTTTCAAAGACGCATCCCACTATTACACTACAAAGACAAACTAATGCATTGCCCTCTAGTGGTTACACGGTTAGCTACAGACAGGTGTCAAACAAAGCAACAAATATTACTTCGAACTACGACTAAAATATACATATTTCTAAACAATTTAAGAAACGAAGTACCATGTCAATAAGCAGTCATGCTTGGTTGCACAAAACATGCACTATGTATTGGTTCAGTACAATTTTTACATAAATTAGTACATTTTTTCAGCAAGGATGCATTAAATTGATCAAAAGGGACAGTAAAGACGTTACAAAAAGATTTACATTTCAAATAAATGATATTCTTTTAAAGTTTATATCAATCAAAGAAAAAAGGTATAATCTTTTTTTTTTTAAAGCTGCTGAATATTCAGTTTAGCCATCACAGGAATAAATGACATTTTAAAATATATTACATTTTTAAAAAAACGGTTATTTTAAGTTATGATATTTCGCAGTACTACTGGTTTTTGATCAGATAAATGCAGCTTTGGTGAGCAGAAGATATTTCTTTCAAAAACACTAAACCTTTGAACTTTATTTTTTTCAGTCCTTTGCATATGCTAATTGTCACTTTGTTTAATTCCAACACTAAAAACAGTAGCCTGGAACAGTGGGGGGAAAACAAATATTTATTTTTGAGATTTAGAAAAGAAAAAGGTTTTCACAATTTTAAACATGGGTCAAAATACCAAATATTGACAAATGAAAAAGTAAAACCAACAATCTAACAGCAAACAAACAATATCCAAATGAACTCCTAACAGACAATCAATTGGACACACTCTGCAGCAATGTGATGTTGTCTCCTTTCAACATAATCCGCCCTATTGGAGAGATAAAATATGTTTAAAGTCATATCGAACTTACATCAAACAAAAGTTATTTCTCAGAAACGCATGACTCGCCAGTATCGCAAAGTTCACTTACCCAGTGGCTTCCTGTTCTTGGTCTTCATGTGAACCTCCTCTGCATCATCCAAAACCAAGTTCATATACTCATCAAATCCCTTGAAACATAAACAAAAAGCAAATAAGAGTTCTTTATTCACATGCTTGCATGATATTGTTCCCAAAATTATCTGTAAAGATGAAAATGAGCTGTGTGGAAAGAGTAAAGTGTGTTAACAGTAAATTTGAGACTTGCTGTGTTTACTCACAATGATGCAGCCTTCTATCCGCATGTTGACCTGTTCATACAGCCAAACCTGGATTCGAGAACGCTGCACAGGAAGGGAAAAAATATTAGCAACTCATCATTTAGATTTGTATTTTGAACTTTTAATTTATATTAGATTTTTAACTGGTCAATTAGATTTTTATTTTTAAGAGGATGATAAATACAAAAACGCTGCAGGTAATGCTGTTCTAAAAATGTATAACCAAAAAAAAAAAACAATAGTAGAAACCAGAAAACAAAAATGCATGGAGAAATTCTGTAGATACCTGAAAATAAGGTTCTGAAGGTGTAATTAAGGAAACAAACAAATATTAACTATAACATTATACTGATATCAAATATTACCCATGAATAGTTTAAAAAAAGCATTTTTCATTCATTAGTAACGTTAAGTAACCGATCAGCAGGACAAACACAAACCTGATGCAAACATCTCAAATACTGATCAAATATATAATTATAGAAAAAAATCATGCAATTCATAATACAATATGTAATACAATACAACATTATTATTACTAAACCAACGTATATCAATACAATGGAAAAAGCCAATCCAGCTCTGCGTTCTGAAGGATACAATGGGCTGCACCATGACCTTCTGAACCTTCTGTCCTTGTCCTCTGTACGCCATTCTTTCAAGCAATATCCAGATATTTTTGAAGAAGGTGATCAATGTCAAATTAAAGGCAATAGTTACTGGCGCGGCAACGAAACTCTCACGTTGCTTGCTGCTGTTTCAATGGCGGCGCAATTCCGGAAACAGAATGACGCAGATAAAACGACGTGTTGATTCTATGTTACGCCTCTTGTGGCCGGGAGACACATTACAGACTGGTGGATTCACACAAAATATTTGTATTGCACAGAACATGTTACATAATACACGACTGTAAAAGCAGTTATATATATGCACAACCAATTATATGTGATTGTCCAATAATTCTACACGTTTTTTCACTATTTTAAATCAGCGTTTGCTATCACTAGTTCATTATAAATGTCTCTGTGTTGTTACATATTAATTTTTAAAAGTAAAAATGTTAACTATTGATATGCTGATATTGCACGAAATTTTACGCTAGCAATATCTACAACTTGTGTAGTTTTCAGGACGTAGTACACAGATTGTGTGACGTAATACGCATGTTTCTGCTCGGTCAGCGTGTCAATTGTTGTTGTTTTAGAGGCGTTCAGTGGTGAGTGACTTAGCATCGGGCCAGCTCCAAACTACGAGTGATTTTTATTTATTAAGACAATATTTTCATTTATCTTTAAAGGATGTTTTTATAGTGAAAGAATTGTTTGAATTTGAGGTTATATAATTATATATCTGCTGAGCTTTTGTAACGTTATCTTTAGCCTGGCTAACAGTTAGTCTAGCTTAGATTGTTGTCAACATTGTCTTTTATATTATTAAACACCCGATACTTTTGCTTAGGTGATAAAAAAATAAGGGTTATAAAGTTTTAAATTAATAATTATATACGCATTTATTGCGTTTAGCATTTTGTTCAGCTGTAACGTTAGTGCTTTTGTTGTTTTTTTCAAGTACTCAGTAAATCTGTTATATCTAGTTATACTGGAATATATATTTTAATGCCGTTATCATATTCCTCGTTTCTTTCTTTATTTTTTATGTATATGTATTCATATACTGTGTAAATACGTGCACATTTCCACCTGTTATTTAAATGAAATTGCCATTGCTTTACATGGATGGTTTTTCTATATTTTTAGTCTTATAATTTTATTGTTGCATATGTCCTTGTTTTAAAGCCAAAATATAACTGCTTCTAAACTTCATATTAATTTAGCTCATGCACTTGTTCTGTGTTCAGAACTGAACAGGTACATGATGCTGCGTCTGCGTTGCAAAGCCAAGAACGGGACCCATCTGATGCAGGGCCTTACACACCAATCATGTGTTCAGGAGCTTAAAGATAAGATCGAGGAGCTAACTGGAATACCATGTGATGTACAGAAGATCATGGTAGGCTATCCTCCGTCCAGCCTGGATCTACGCAATGGTGAAGCCCACCTCAAAGAATACCCTATCAAATCAGGTTTGGGTTTGCTTTGCATTGCATGATCTTTACACTTGATTTATTTGCAATGTGCTACAGGAATAGTTGACCCAAAAATGAAAATTTGTTGCAAATGTACTCGCACTCAGGCCATCCAGGATTAAGATGAGTTTGTTTTTCATCAGAACAGAGTTGGAGAAATGTAGCATTACATCACTTGTTCACCAATGGATTAGGGCTGTGTATCACCGGCAAAGTCACGGTACGATACATATCACGATACAGATGCCACGATATGTATCATGATACGGGACTGCACTGAATTTCACCTCAGCAGAATTTAGTAAAACAACTGTTTATTAAACACTGCATACTATAGGGCCATTTCTAACTATAGGCAGAGCAGGCAGTTGACCACGTTATAAAGGGCCTCCATAACTGTACCACAGTAGGCTACAATATAAGTAATGGCGTATGTTTCATGTTTACATTTGGCACTCTCCACCAGGTACAATATTCTGATTGTTTGCATCTTGATTTTAGGCCCATAAATAATAATGTATTAGTTCTATTGTAATGTACTCATTCTAATATATTAAAAATCATCTTTACATTGCTGGTAGGTTATCATTGCACAAATGAACACTCTCTACGTTTAAAAAAATAAAAATAAAAATTAGAAGCATTCTAAACTAATGTGCTGTCTTCACTGTAGCTCACAGCACATTCAGCAACACAGAAACTTCTCAGCGCTGCCCTGCAATTTGATCAATAAAATAGCTTAATCGCTGAAGAGCTACATTAGCTTTCTCAACAAGATAGTGGAAATCAATTGCTTAACGAGTGTTTAATAATAATATATTAAATAGTGGTAGGCAGGCTATAAGGAGGGCTTTGTTGTCCCAATAAGGCAGCATCTACCGTATTGGCCCGAATATAAGACGACCCTGAATATAAGACGTCCGCGTGTTTTCAGATGTATTTCCAAGAAAAAAACATCGTCTTATATTCGGGTCAATATGGTATTTAATCATTTTAATAAATAAAATCATTTAAAATAGTTTTTTCTCGAAATGTAACAATTTTTTTCTCATAATTTAATGAGTTTATTCTCAACATTTTATTTCAACGTTTTTCTCGAAATTTATCCAAGCTTTTTTCTCGAAATGTAACAACTTTTTTCTCTTACTTTTATGAGTTTATTCTCAACATTTTATCTTGACTTTTTTCTTGAAATTTAATGACTTTTTTCCTCACGATTTAATGAGTTTATTCTCAACATTTTATTTCGAATTTTTTCTCAAAGTTGAACTAGCTTTTTTTTCTCTAAACTTAACGACTTTTTTTCTCGTAATTTAATGAGTTTATTCTCAACATTTTATTTTGACATTTTTCTTGAAATTTAAAGAGTTTAATCTCATATTATAATGACTTTATTCTCGAGATGGTTTTATTTTTTGATTATTGCTTTGCGCTAATCCTCTTCCTTACATATTTTAGCCGTAAGCAATATTTTGAAGTTAAAACGTCTTGATGGATTTATTCATTACAAACACGCAGCTTGTGGATTAGTAAAATTGTTGTGATGTTATCATCAGCTGTTTGGACTCTCATTCTGATGGCACCCATTCATTACAGAGGATCCATTGGTGAGCAAGTGATGTAATGTTAAATTTCTCCAAATCTGCTCCAATGAAGAAACAAACTTATCTACATCTTGAATGACCTGGGGCTATGGGTAAACTCTCAGCAAATTTTTGGGTGAACTATTCTTTTAATTCTGTAGGCCTATTTATAAAACCATCTTGCTGAGTTTCCTGTGTTGCTCATTGGTACGTTTATTGTTCCAGGAGACACACTGATTGTAGAGGAGGAGAAGAACAAACCCAAACCCCAATCACAAACCACTGTGACCAAAAGGCCCAGTCTTGACCTGTCCCCGGTTATAGAGCGGCACGTCGTCCCTGCCGACAACTCTTGTCTGTTTACCAGTGTGAACTACGTTATGGAAGGTGTTTATGACCCAGGCTGTGCGCCTGAAATGCGCGGGCTCATCGCACAGATTGTAGCTAGTGACCCCTCCGCGTACTCAGAGGCAGTATTGGGCAAGACTAATGAGGACTATTGCTCCTGGATCCGTCGCGATGACACGTGGGGAGGCGCCATTGAGATTTCAATCCTCTCAAAGTTCTACCAGGGTGAGATTTGCGTCGTTGACACTCAGACTGTGCGTGTCGACCGCTTCGGCGAGGATGCTGGTTACACTAAACGAGTGCTGCTAATTTATGATGGGATTCATTATGACCCACTCCAGAAGGTGGTGCCCAATTCAGATATTCCCGCACAGACTGTGTTTTCCACCACCGATGACATAATTTTGGCCCAAGCGCTGGAGCTCGCCGATGAGGCGCGGAGGAAACGGCAGTACACAGACGTCAACCGCTTTGCTCTGCGCTGCATGGTGTGCCAGACTGGCCTGGTGGGGCAGAAGGAAGCAAGGGAACATGCCAAGGAGACCGGCCACACCAACTTCGGGGAGGTGTGACGCTCTTCGCTCTGTTTTTTAAATCACCCCCACCTTTACCGCGCCACTGCCACGCCACCTAACATGGTACCTGCTCTTTCTCTGCTGCCTGTTCCAGCTTGGTACAGTCCTCTACCTCACATTGTTTAGCGGCTTCAGAAGACTCTTACATGTCGAGTTCCCCCAAGAATTCATTATTCTTTTAACTTTGGTTTACTCTTGAGTTTGAAGTATTAAATGTGCTCGTGTTTTTGAGTCTGTTGCCAGATATGATGACAAAGCCATATCTTCAAACCAAATTTTAAAGGGATTCTCCACTGACTACCTTATATATAATGATTGCAATACTAGTATTAGGGTGAATTTCGCAAAACACATCCAGGTCATATTTCACTGCAGAATCAAAGAAGGAAAAAAAAAAAGACTGTGTATGAAATCACAATTCAAAAAATTATTTAAATCACGATTCAAAAAAATTAATTTAACTGTTAATTATTAACAGGCATCTTAAGCTATATGTGTGTTTATAGTTGTTGATGCCTATTTTCATAATTCTCACCATAATTCTCATTTAATATTAGTAATACAGTATGGTATTATAAATTATGAAGTATTTATACATAGTAGTATTAAAGTTAGGCTGCTTTTATATTTTATAGCAGTCATTTCATTGGAAAATAAGTTACTGTATTACATCTAATAATTTAATGAAAATGTCATGAAAATGATGTTAAAAATATCTTAAATATAATTTTTCACTGTTAAATGTGACCTAGACGTGTTTTTGTGAGATTCACCCATGACCTCATGTAAACACTTTTCTGTTGCCTGCAGCTCAAAGATGTGTGAGTAACAGCTGTTTGACAGTGCTAGCCAAACTCTTGGTAGTACCTAACAAATAATGAAACTTTAAACGAGTGATCGCATAAGGCATAATTGATCATTTTTAACAATTAATCAAATATGTTAATCTTTTCACACACAAAGTGCATCTGTGGCCAGAGTAGTATTGAAAAAAACGGTGGAGCACAGCTAAAAACATGCCTTTCATGATATCTAATTTAATCATGGCATTACTGTATTTATTATATTATCTGTCTTTTTAAGGTCATACGCACAGCTTCTGAACAATCGATGGCACTACATGAAGTCTTAAGTTCACTTGGCTCCATTGTACCTGTTACTTGAAATAGTCACATAGATCAAGTGTCGACTCTGAATACTCGATGCGGTTTTTACACATTTTCAGTAAGCTATTTAGAAAGAAAGCGTGGATTTTAAGTTGAAGTGGACAACAATGGTGCTGATAGTAGAATGTCACTGAACTACTTTGTGAATCTGTAGATTTTTTTTTCTTTTAAGGGCACTTGTGTATTTTCTGCAAATGACCACGCAAGATTGTTTTATGCAAAACGTGTTTATTCTCTCTCAAGTGATTATGACATATTGTTAGGAAGAGTGATTGTAGTGATTTTCATTTTACATTTTAAGTGATGAAATGTGTCATATTGAACATTTTGCTGCTTACAGGGCCGATATTAGAGGTTTAGTGTAGCAAAGTATCATTGCATTAGAGTGTGGATGAACTTTAGAGAGAAAACATCTTGTAAGGCCTGATGATAATGATGTACATTCTCAGTATTTTTCAGTCAGGTACTATCCACACTGTTGTTTACTTGTTTGCAGCCTTTTTATTTTGAAGAAATGGTGTCATTGTAAGGCCAAAGGACTTTATTTTGCAGTGATTTTTCTAAATGGCTGTGATCAGTGTTACACTAAGGTAACTTTGAGTGAGAAACTGCATGTACAGCACTCATTGCTACAAAATCACTGGTTATACTGGGCAATGATAAATAAACTTGAATTGATATATATAAATATTTTTATATTTTTTGCCTAATTGTTAACTAATTAGTGTGGTTTACTAAAGCAACCATTACTACTACTCCCAAACTTTAAAGGGGTCATATGATGCTGCTAAAAAGAACATTATTTTGTGTATTTGGTGTAATGAAATGTATTTATGCGGTTTAAGGTTCAGCGACCAGCTCTGATCAGCTGCAGTCCTTCTTTTGGAAGGCCAAACAAAGTAGTTTCACTTTCACAACGAAACACAGCGTCACACACTCAAATGCACTCAAAGCAGAAGCCGGGGGCTAGAGTGAGGAACGGCTGGCGGATTCGACGAAGGAGCGTCCGGAGGGCTTGCGGCAACCACATGTGACGACCACAGGCTGGACTCCGCGTCATCCACGGTGAAAGCCGTTCTGGCGATCCACAGCGCAAAGTTGTAGTATTTCCTCAGCAACCAGCATGGATCAGCTCCAGGCATGACGAAGCAGATATCGTCCTCTTTTGGAAGGCCAAACAAAGTAGTTTTGCTTTCACAACGAAACACACAGCGCCTTCACGACATGGCGGCAACAACAATACTACAGCGAGAATAAAAGTTACGCCTTCTTTCTTTGCATGAACATTTGGGCGGCGTTATGCAAATCTTCCCACATAGTGATGTAGACATGTGGGGGCGTGTTAGAACGAGCCGTTTTAGGTAGGCGTGGCTGACTCTTAACTTTTGTAAAGAATATCTCTTTGGATTTGAGACTTTAGTCTTTGCAACGTTACAGATCTTCTTTATGCACCAAGAGCTTGTAACACTCCAAAGAGAAAGGAAAAATTGAAATCGCATCATATGACCCCTTTAATGTTAGTATTAAACTTTACCAAGCAATTTGTTCCATAACTCCAATTTAACCAGGAACCCCAATGTTAATTTCATCTTGAATGCCCTAGAATTAGAAACCACCTAGCAACACCCAACACACACTTAGCACGGCCAACCAACTTACTGCAGTTTTGCGCAGACAAGTACAACTCTATATTCTTTAGAAAATGTACAAATTTTGTTTGCATATGGCTTTTAGCATTTATTTCTTAAACTAGCATCTATTGTGAAGAAATTATTTTAGAATTACTAATATATAATCTACAAATAATCCTGTACCTCATTCACTACATAGTAATTACTCCTTAGCAATAGTGACTAAATGGTGAGTAATTTAATATATAGGCTACTATCACATCGGAATAAGAACTAATGAGTAGTTACTAGTCGTCATTGGATTTTTACATGGTACCACTACCATAAAACGTGTTAGTTTGAAGAAATAAATATTAAACCCGATTGAATAGTTAGTCACAATTGGATTTCTTCGAGTAGCATAAGCACCAGTAGTAGATCAAATCTTAAAAGTGAATTTTAAGGAATAAATGTTAAAACCGATTGAAGTTACCACACGATTGGATTTCTTATTAGTAGGAAGTACCATAAAAACAAAACAAAAAAAATAGTAATAATACTAAAAAAATAAATGTTAAAACCGATTGCTTGTATAGGGTGTGAAAACATAGCCTAATGAATCCCAGTTAGTGGAACAGGATCAAATCAGTTCCATTTGACGGGGCTTAAACTAATGTTATTTTAAGAAACCCTTAATAACGCGATTAACCAGGATTTGCCGGTGATCCTCTCTTGACACTTTCTGTCATCGTGTGTTTGTCATTCCAGGCGTGTGCAGAGAAGTAGTATGTGTAGTGAAGTATATACTACGCGTCTTTCATATGTATTTTCCAGTCACTAAACTACTGTTTTTAAACGAACGTTCGTTTTTTCTCTACACTCACCGGTCTGTTCTCTGATTGGCTGCTGCAGGAGAGAGACGCAAATGATTGGTTGAAGATTTTCCTTATGTACAGTACTGACACCTCACTGTACCTCACAGCACTGACACTGTAGAAGCACGTGAACCTGCTGGGCTGCCATCTCGTTTCTGCACAAGAGGTAAGCTTTTATTAAGGCATGCTTCAGGATTCATATATTTATTTCTGCATATAAGTATTCTTAAGATTTTAATTTAAGGGAAAGGCAAATTATAACAGAATTTTAACCAGAGATGAATAGAAAATGAATTATGCAATTGTAATTAATGTGATGAAATGTATCAATTAAAATCAGATTTAAATAAATATACACGCTGTTATTTACTATAGCCTATTATGTGTCTTACCCATGTGTTAAACACTGTGAATTCATTTCTAGTGTAGTCTGATACTGATAGTTTCACATACCCTTAAAGTAAATTACTAGATAAGTGTGCTTTCTTGTGTAATACAGGTCATACATGTATAATAAAGTCATTTCAGTGTTATTATGATCATAGATTATTTCTCTAGAATTGCATAAAAGACGTTGGTGTTTCAAAGCACATACTGGTGTTGCAATTACAAAGAGAACCAAACATTTGATTAGCAGTATGTTATTAAGATTATATAAACTAGATTAAAAAAGGCCAGTGGGTTTAGTATGTCTGTGGAAATGGACTTTGCTTCTACACTCATTGCGATATGGCTTACTGATTACAGTTCGATTATTGCAGATCAACTTTTAAAATATAATGATATTTTGACAGATTCGAAAACAAATGTTGTGCTATACTGATGATGGTTTCATTTTTCATTAAACTGCAACTGCTTCATTCATCTATCTACAAAGAAATCCTGTTTGCTCTTACATTTGCATTGTATCCAACAATGTAATCACTGAAGGAAAAAAATGCGTTATCATTCACGTCATATGCAAATTTATAACAGTGAGAGCCTTTTACATGACTAATAAAACAAAGTGTATTGACATTGTTCTTGCTGATCTTTCATAAGGTGTACATATGAAACCATTTCTGTAGTACAAAATATTAAAGAATTAAACTTGATGAGCAGAACTTTTTGCACATTTAACATTTTTGTCTATTTAGCATTGTGCACTCTGAATTGGAGGTCAAAGTTTTGCTTTAAACCAACCGATGGTTCACTATCTTCCATTCATGCCGGACTTGATCCAACTAAAGAAGCTCAGAGTAACGTCTGCTGTAATCTCATTCACATCATCTGATCATTTAATATACCATACACAAAAATACAAACAATTCCTGGCTAATTTAAGTTCATGTATTTACAATTTTAATTGCTTTACAATTTCCACTATTATTACTAATATAACCAATTCTTTCAAAGGATGCATATCAAGATGCTTGCTCAAGCATTTTTTTATATGATCTTTTTTTAAAGGGAAATGCAGTTTCATCACCATTGTAAAGAACTTTGAATTCATATCAGGGTGGAGGTTTCCATAATTTGCAAATGCCGATAAGTGTCATGTGGCAAGATGGCAAATGCCTCGACACAATGGGCGAGATTGACAGTAATGGCAGCTGTGACAGCATGGTCAGCTTCAATTCATGCTTCGTAAGACATACTTTTTTTATGAATACATACTGTACATATTGTTAAAATACATTTAAATACGCTATACATCTCCAGTTGTTTGATGTGTCTAGAAAACGCTGATAAAATATATTAAAGTGTTAGTTCACCAAAACATAAAAATTCTGTCATCATTTACCATGTCCTTCCAAACCAATATGATTTTCTTTCTTCTTTGGAAGATGATATTTTGAGGGTTGTTTTGGGCCCCACTGCCTTTAAGACAAAAACATTCTTCAAAATATCTTCTTTTGTGTTCTGAAGAAGACAGAAGAAAGTGCAAGTAGTACAAAGGTATGCAAGTACCAAAATTTTTATTTAAATGGTACATATTTGTACCTTTTGAAAAGGTACTGCCCCAGTGACAACTTTTCTACCTTTTTTTCTGAGAGTGTAAGTCATACAGGTTTTGATCAAAATAAGGGTGAGAAGATGATGACGGAATTTTCATTTTTGGTTGAATTATCCCTTTAATAAACACATTAAAATCCGTCCACAAATGCAAATAATTTATGTTTTAGAGTGATGAAAGTCTGGAGTATCTCTCTGCTGAGGAGAAGGCTTGTCTCATGTACTTAGAGGAGACCATTCAGTCACTGGATACGGCGGATGACAGTGGCCTGTCCAATGATGAGACTGATCAGCTGCCAGCTCGAGGAAATGTGGCTAACAAAGCGGCCCACCTCTCTTCGTCAACAAGACTCAGCAAGGTTTCTAATCAAGGTGTGTTGTTGCTCATGTAGTATTTATAACTACTATTGCCTATAATGCAGTAAAATATATTTTCTTTTATTGTCTGTAGATGTACCCAAAAGCCAATTTGAAGGTCCATTCTCATCTAGCAGCTTAGTGCAAAATGACATTCTGAATTATATGGTTCCTACTCCATTTGTCCTTGCAAACCACAACTCACAAATCCAAACCAGACCTGAAATAGCTGCATCCCAGAAAAAGACGGCACCCAAAGTGGCTTGTGAGCTCCATCAAGAAGCTCCACGGGTTCCCTCTGAAGTCAATGTGGTACTGATACCACCTCCACATAAAATCAAAGGCAGTAAAGACATAGTTGAAGAACAACAGAATAAACATCAGCCAGAGAATGTGGCACGTAGAGGACCACTCTCGTATGAGGCTCTGGTGCATCTGCGCAAGAGTGCATCGATGCGGAGAACCAATGCTACAGAAGCCAAAACCGGAGAACAGCAGTTTTCTACAAATAAAGATCATGAGGGAGGCATCTCTGGATCCCAAACTCTCACACAGGCCATGACAAGTAGGAGCTCCAAGCCCACTCCTCCACCTGTGGCCCCTAAACCTAAAATGAAAACCCCACACAAGGTCCCAGTGAACCAGGAAGAAGCCTCCAACCCTAAGATCGACTCAACCATGCCTTACTCAGGAGTATTGACAGTGGATAAATTAATGAACGTAAGAGTGGAGGCTCTTTGCAAGTTGGGACTCCTCAAGGAGGATACAAAGAACCCAATCTGTCAACGACAAAAGCATTCAGAGTCCCCAGCAAACTTGGTGCAAAACCAGACCACAAAGGAATGTCTTGCTCCAAATCAGCCAGTACAAACTTGCAGTCCTCTCCACCAAAGGTCTGTGAGCGATCTTTTGGCAGCTTCTTCTTTTCCACAGCATGCCAATATGGCTTCAACCAGGAAATCTGCTACACTGGAACGCACTGGGATGGGACTGTCAGGATCTAACATCACAGTCTTAAATGCAGTTTCTCAGAACCACCAATCAAGTTCTTCTACAGTAGAAACCAAAAACCATTTTACAGACACACAAATTAATTCTAATGAATCGGCCTCCATAAAAGCAGAATTGCATGCATCATCTCGTTCCAAAGGCTTCAATGTGTCGGTTCCTAGCATCGGAAGGGATCGGAGAGAGGCATTACGAAAACTAGGATTGCTGAAAAACTGAGATTTGTTGACTATTCTCTCCAGTCGTGATATATCAAATAATGCTTCTGGGTCTAAGCCTCTTTTCCGTTTTAAGTGAGAATACCATTACAACAGCCATTTATGAGCACTGTTCATTCTCACAGTGTAATCTCCAGTCTCATGGTGTCCTGGACACCAATATTTTAACATTTTTTAAAACAATAATCACTCTGTAGCCTAGTAAGATTGGGGTATGGAGATAAAAATTTGGTTCATGATTTTCAGTAGGACTGCAGCACACACTGAGCGTATATTATCATTGTTTGTTGTTTGCTTTTGGCATCTGAAGAAGCGTTTGGACCATAGACTGTATGGTTTGGACCCAGAAACTGTGACACATGACGTCTGACTTAACAACCAAATAATAAAAGTGGAGTGTGCAATTTTATAATGTTAAAAGCCACTGGTAGGCTGATTCCTCTGAAAAATGTAAAAACATACTGACCAACATCAGCTCAACCAATGGTCATTATTTTTGCGATTCGTACTAGTTGCACAGAAATTGCACAGTTCACTTTTAACAATTTCAAGTAATACAGTGTGGCACTTTACCTTTAGTCCATTAATTATTGATTCTAAATAGTGACTATAACAAATGGATGCCTTTGCGATAATAGAGTATGTTTACTTTTCCGGGTGATCCTAATAACTTTAATTTGGAACTAGACCTAAGTAGATGCTCCAAAATCCTGCTCCAAAACTCTTTATGAATCATTACTGTTTTGCTAATCAGTTGCTTTAGAAAATCACTTCCTGTTTTTTTCCAAATACAATGGAGGAGGCTATATCTGCTTCACCAGAGACTGTTGAACCTGAGGAACCCAGGCTTCCAAAGATCAGCTATCAGTCAAACTCCTCATTTTACACACCGGTCAGTGAGATCTGACACAGCACTTCAGTGGATTAGCGCATTATCTTGAGTTGCAACCAACAGACTGGTGTTCATGTTACCTGGCCTCTCAGATTCATCTGTCATTAAAGTTCTTTATCTCGCAATGTGACCTAGTTCATGACTTATACTGAGAATGGTTCCTTCTGTTTGTATTTACTCAGTTAACAGTTGCCCTTTGACAGCTGCTCATCTAACCAAATCCACACAATAATGCACATGGAAAGCAGCCATAAATTACTGCAATGTTTAACCACGGAACACACATGAATAAAGCAATAATTTCTTACTTGGTTTCAAGTTTGTCTGGTTGCTGTGCTGTATGATCATCAGATAGCAGAATATTATGCTTAAACTGTATCCAAGTCCAAGTACTGTGCTTTGCATAACCAACAATTTAAACCTTTACAACTGGTATGGCTGTGGTTGAAACCATGGTGAAAAATGTAACTGGTTCAATCCCAATGCAATTAGATTAATAAAACACATGTGAAAAAATGAATCAGGTGATGCACTGCTGTAAAAATTGTGAGCTTTGAAACTATGATGATTTTGATTAGCCCTCACACAGTTTGTGAGCAGGCTGTTAAAGGGGTCATATGTTTACGTTTAAATGTCAATTTCAAAATGTTTTTGTGGCAAACTGACTAATAATAAGAATAGCTTCTGTTTCTTTTACCACGCTTACCTCCAAAACGTCTGTTCTCGGTAGCAACAGAGCTAGCCTTCGTCGTCTTTTTCTTTTGACGTTTTATGGCGGATGGCAAACCGCTTTTGGTGCTTATTCCACGACCTACTGGGATCGAGTGTGGAGCAATGATGTTGAGGGGGAAAAAAACATGTTCTTCTTAAATCCTGTGTCTTTTAGATATTTAACAGTATATTGAACACTCTCGCATATTTATTCAATAGATTTTTCAATTAAAGTTTTATTTATTTATATCACAGCTATCCACTGTAATTACGACACTTACATTTTACTACAGCGAATTCCACTTATTGAACTGTAGGGGGCTCCAAAGTCGCACAAATACACAAAGCGAATATGTATTTTACTTATCTATTCATTGCAGCGAAGTTAGGATTTAAATTGACCACACCTAATTGTTTTGAGTCTGGCTGCAAGAGGTTAATCACCAGAATGTGCACTAGAGAGACATGACACACATTCGGTTTTGCAAATTGAAGACAGCAACACAAAACAAGATTTGCAACCCATATGTTGATATTAGTCTATTGAACAAAAGTGAGACTTGATTTTAATCCACTCACATTAAATTAGTTATATACTGTAAGTGGCCTAGAAAAATGTATTTTGTTTTACATGGTCTGCATGTTGAATATGATCAGCCATAACCATAATTATTAGACTACTTTCATTTGTAGGATAAATCTTAAAAAGGACAAACAAATTAGACTAGTTTTTCAGGTCAAAAATATTTATTTAATGATATAGACAGTAACGGACATTAAAATACCACAAAATGGGTTTTCTGTGTTGAACTCTCAGTGCAAAATAAAACCAGAGCAGCACATTAGGTAGCATTATTTCTATTACTTCAGGTAGTATTAGTTAAAATTCCTATGGTTATACAGTGTTTCATGCCACATTGTGTGACATTTAGAATTGAAAGTTAGGTCACAAAATTACCCTGTTTGTCATTAATCACTAATACAACAAAAATATGTCTTTATATATCTACATATGAATTAAAAACAGATAAAAGCAGCTTAAAAAGATAGAAGTTCTAAGCTCTCATACGCAGGATTTGTCAAACCATGTCCTGTCAGTTGCTCTCAGTTGGGATGAGCGTCTTGCTCTTCTTGCGTTTTACTTTGCCATGTGCAGGTGGGACTCCAAGGGACTCCAAACGGAAGGGGCGTGGAAGGAGAGATTCCACGTTTAGAGGAGACAAACTGGACCCAACAGAGGTCTGGTGCACTGGACCATTACCGATTGAACCAGAATAATTCACTGTGAGAAAATTATTAGAATGATCAGCATTTATAAACACAACCATTGCATGAGTGAAACAAGTGAATATGAAAACGTAATGGTTTATATTAAATCAGTCTCTCACTTGTGTTTTTAATAGAGTCGCCAGCCAACAGCTGACTGCTCCGTTTTGGCTTGAAGTAGTTAGTGGCGATATGCTCGCTATCACTGCGTTTGAGCATTTCCTTGTAGCGGTCCTCCTCCTCTTCCTGCTAAAAAAGGGATTTGGACTCATTCAGACACGAGTCTAAGCTATGGATGTTTCTCATATTCATAAGAAATATTCTGTGGATCTAAAAGACTTTTACACTTAGATTCAGATTACACTTAACCCAGGGTTAACATCTTTATTTAACCTAGGTTAAAAGTTAATTCTGGGTTAAGAACAAAACTTATTTTGTATTTTTTTTAAAGTGGGACAAGACTACTTTTAACCCTAGTTCATTATAAGAGCTTTTACAGTGCTAACAGAATTTCACTGCATTTGCGCCCAATGCTCACCTCTTTAAATATTCATGCACTTTGTACTTGTTACATACACTTCTTCTAACATGCTTTATTTAGTTTCAGCTAAGCAGTATAAAATGTCAAACAGTGAAAGCAAAAACATTAACTGGAATAAAGAGATGTATTATTATTATTAAATATGCATACGTCACAAAAATATACAAATAATTAAGGTAACACAGGATTGCTTTAATCCAAGTTTAAAATGACCCTCAGACAGCAATTTCAAGTGTAAACCCCCTATTATTGAATGTGGCACATGAATCTGGTATTAGTATATTTGTAGTGTATCTGTGTATAATTAAAGGGTTAGTTCACCCAAAAATGAAAATTCTATCATTAATTACTCACCCTCATGTCGTTCCAAACCCGTAAGACCTTCGTTCATCTTCGGAACACAAATTAAGATATTTTTGATTAAATCCGAGAGCTCTCTGACCCTGCATAGACAGCAACGCAACTGACAAGTTCAAGGCCCAGAAAGGTAGTAAGGACATCGTTAAAATAGTCCATGTGCCATCAGTGGTTCAACCGTAATTTTATGAATGCTACGATGCATACGTGTGGTGCTGCTGACGCAGGAGCCGGCTTTCTGACATAGAACCCGGATGCGCTGCGGCTTGTTTGCACATGCATGCGTCATGGTACTCTCGTGAACGTGAAGACTGACACGTAAGAGAAGAAACTGTTGAATAACGTCATTATTTTTGTTTTCTTTACACACAAAAAGTATTGTTGTAGCTTCATAACATTACGGTTGAACCACTGATGCCACATGGACTATTTTAATGATGTCCTTACTAACATTCTGGGCCTTGAGCTTGTTAGTTGCATTGCTGTTTATGGAGGGTCAGAAAGCTCTCAGATTTAATCAAAAATATATCGGTGAATAATTAATGACAGAATTTTCATTTTTGAGTGAACTATCCCTTTAAGTGTCAGAATAACTTGTTTTAATGGTGTCTGAATACCACAAAAGGGTCGGCAAGGTCTGAGGCAGAATTCCTGCGAGCTGAAAGTCTGCCAGGGGCAATGGCACCTGAAGGAGGGACTATAGAGCAAGAGAGAGAATATATCTTTAAATCACACAAGGAACTGACTGAAACATTTGCTTTGCAACATGCACTATTTTCTGCAAAACAGTGACCAAGAACCACAGTTTTTGTCATCCATGAAATAGTATCATAATTATTTTATGGTTTGCTGTTACTGGTGACTCGTTTATTCTGAATCAATTTTAGTGCAGAACAAGTTTCTTTTGTTTTCTTCTATGATCACATTAGAAATTAGCACATAAAAGTAAAGTGTATAAAAATGAACTGCGACTTTTACAATTGACTGAACAAAGATCATAAAGATTCTCTGACATTCCACAGCACTTCACCTGCAGGTAATGTCGTTTTCTGCACCACCACCTCTGGCAGTTTCCAGGTCCCTCCCTCTTCATCCCACACCGCCTCCCTCCGCAGCCGATCCAGGTTACTGTAGTTACAGTCTCTGCGCACCAGGGGTGCCATGCGCTCCAAAATTCCTTGAAGGAGCTGGCCTTCCCGCTCCAGACGCCGGATGGTGGCCAGATAATCATCTCTCTCCATCTCAAACTCTGCCTGAAGATCTCTGATCTCCAATTTGGCAGCTTTTAGCTGTTCATCACACAAACAGATGGTTGGACATTTTGGACTGGTTCTACAGTTTCATCTCGTTAGTGAAACTAGAAATCTAATTTAAGAAAAATATACTTTTTATACGCTTTTTTGGTCGATTTTAAATAATAGTTTCTGTACATTTAGCTAATAAATTCAAATAATATACATATTTTATTCAGAACTAAAGTAACAGTAAGTATGTAATAGTCAAATATTCATATCATATCTAAATACTGAAATCTCTCACCTTCTTCTGCGTGTTCTCCAGGTGTCTGCTCTTGGCATGGACTTCCTCCTGAATGGAATCGTATACGTTCAGCAGAACGCTGTCACTGTCCTCGCTGCTTTGGCTCAGAGCTTCGATTAGCTGCTTCTTCCTCTGGTCGGCCAGAGTCTTCCTCTGTCTGTGTCTCTGCTTCAGCTCCTCGTTCCTCACCTGCTCTCCACCCACAAACTCCTGCTCCAGCTGCTGCAGCCTTTCAGCCAACAAAATATAGTGGAGACAGCATTATTTATCCCGTTTATCAATGTCATCATTTCTATAGCTATTAGGGTGAAATCAAGTAATTGAGATGACTGGCAAAAATGTCCCAATTAACCTGAATTCAGCCCTACCATCCTGATAAATAAGTTTCAGTCTCTTTGAAGTCTATTTCTGTCACTGCATTACATCCAAAACAAATCATGCAACCAGTTGGTATATATTTTGAAGAAATAAAGCACACTCAGTCAATACAATGGTTGAAGATTTAGTACCATTTGTCTGCAGATGGCATAGTTTCTATGTTTAGTTAACTAATACAAATACAATTTTAAGTTGAAATTCTTGAGGTTTCACCTCTCTAAAACATGCTGCTGGTCCAGCTGACCGGGTGTGGCAACCACAACCATATCTATAACTGAACTTTCTTCACTGGGAGCTCCTTTGACATTAGCAACAGCAGAAGACCAATTCTCCTACACAAACAAGAGTCATTTAGATTTGTGAAATATAAAAATACATTAAAAACTCAATTAGAAAACACATCCGCATGGTCTATTTAAACCCAGTTTCAGGCAAAATCAAAGCACCTCGGGTACATTGTGGTCAGCATCCACCTGTTCCTGTGAAGCCACAGGTGCAGTGATGGGTTCTTCTTTATGCTGGTCCACGCAAGGGCCACCTGTAACTAGAAGATCTGACCAGATTTCAAAGATATAGAATCTAAAGATGGACCTAAAGGAAACTGTAGTTTCAACATTACCAGTAGTATGTGTTCGACTAGCTCTGGACCTCTCCAAAGAAGAGAGTCTGGTCTCGTATGATGTTCTCAAGGCTGCAATGTCTTCTTGGAGTTTGACTTTAGACTCTTGTTCTGCATCGTACTCGGCCTGTAGCTTCATCAATTTCTTCTCATATTCCTACATTTACATGTACATGTACATTTATGCGTTTGGCAGATGTTTCTCTCCAAAGCGACATACAGTGCATTCAGGGTACACGTTTGATCAGTTCTTGCTTTCCCTGGGAACTGAACCCATGACCTTGGCATTGCTAAAGCCAAATGCTCTACTGTTTGAGCTTCAAGAAGGAAAACAAAAACATTTGGAAACAAAGAAGACCAACTAGATGAGTTCATGATCATTTATTTCTATTGACAAACGCAAAACAGCAAAACTCATCTACTTACTAGTTTGCTTTAACAGCCTAAAATGGCACTCTTTTAGTTTTTAACCCTTGTGTTGTGTTCAGAACCCTATCACACTTACGAGGTTACAGAGCAAAAAGGTTACTCCCTCAAAAAATTGCTTATAAATCACTCATTATGCTATATTATCACCAAATATTGGATTCAATCTTTTTGTCAACTTCTTATCTTTCATTTAGGACTGGTTTTGTATTTATATTTGCTTCTGATTAATCGTAGGCCTCATTTATCTGAGAGTAGGCACCTCATTTTTTGAGTGAAAAAAGCATTATTCATTTTTGACCGGGAACACCACAAGTGTGACTTTGTGCCATTTTGTACAAAATAAAAGCCTTTCAAAACAAACTCCCTGATTAAACATTAAAGTACACTAGTGCGATAAACAGTGCAAATTTTCTTCAGTTTTTATTTAATATTGTGAAAATTATTAATAAATAATTATTTTTTCACTCAAAAAATGAGGTGCCTACGCTCAGATAAATGAGGCCTACGATTAATCAGAAGCAAATATAAATACAAAACCAGTCCTAAATGAAAGATAAGAAGTATTAAGAAGTATAAAATAGATAACTAGTATTTTCGGGAAAAATATTTTTTTTTCAGAGCAAAAAGGACCCGAACACCACATGAGGGTTAAATAAAGAGCTGAGTCTGAAAGAGTTTTAGGAATGACGTTTAAGTCATGTGACCGTGGAGTAGTTCACTTATAGCCTACGTATTAGCCAACTTTTAGCTTCTGGCAATTGTATTTATAGGCTTCAGAATTCACAAAACAGAAAGTTTCCTCAAAAATCCTTCATCTTTCGAGGTGAAGACCTCATCCATATGTGGAAACAACACATTTAACACTGACTTTAAATCTGTACACACCTCTTTTATCCTGTCTTTCTCTGCCTCGCTCTCTGATGTGTTGCTCAGGGGTCGTGACAGAACCGCTGGAGAATCTCCTGACTTCTGACCTGCCAAAAGTGCTGATAACAGAAAGGAAATTCAACAATGCGCTATTCAAACACATTCAAATTTAAGCAATTGTTGTGTTTCTTACAGCTGAGTTTGACAGATCCCAGCTGCCCAGAGATTAACGCTCGCAGTTTCTTGATTTCCTCCTGATATTCGCGCAGGAGGGCGTCTTTTGGGTCCTCGTTGATGCGTGGGCGGTTTTGGATGCTCTTGGCACGGTTGGCGTAGCGTAGAGTACTGATGCTCTCCTCATAATTGTTATCGGCAGGCGAGAGACAAGCCACCATGAGGGTACGAGTGTTTCCGCCCAGCGAGTCCTGAAGCAAACGAGTGAGCTTGGAATCGCGGTATGGGATGTGCTTGGAACGACCGTCCACCAATGCAGATATAACATTGCCAAGGGCTGAAAGGGACAAGTTGATCTTGGTGGCTTCTTGAAGGCGATCTCCAGTAGCACCGGTTTTCGACTGACGTTCACTACCTGCAAGGTCCACGAGGTTGAGCTTCCCAGCACGCAAATGTTCTTCACCAGCAGCATCTAAGCTCATAAATAGATTACAGAGATGATTTATATACATTCATTTACATAGGACTTAGTAAATGTGTATGACTCAGACACCAACCTGTGCTGCAGATCTCTAGGTGAATGGTGAATATGGAGTGTGAGCGGGATGAATCCTTGTTCATGAGTGTGTATCCCACAGAGCGATTCCTCCAGCCCTGATCCATGATCCGCTCACATTCCCCAACACTGTGCACCGTATGCATGGACAGATCCCGTACATACACACCACGCTCAGGATGCTCCTTCAGCTTAAACACACACAGCATTGAGACATGAAGTCCATGTACACAAGAGAACAATGAGCTATGTGTGATCAGTGGTTACATACTTCCATCTTCTGTTTGGTCTCTTTTCCCAAAAGGTCTCTGATTTCCTCTTTATAAATTTCCAGGTAAGAGGCCCGTACAAGGAATTTTGTGTTCTCTGCACACTTTATAAAGAATAAGTTCAGTTTTAAGATCACTTATATCACAATGAATATAGCTCTAATTATAGGAATTACATTAGAAGTGTTTTTGCAAAATTTATCTTGTTTACCAAGTCTGCATTTCTTTGAACAAACATACAGTAAAAACTGTAATATTGAGAAATGTTAGTACAATTTAAAATAACAGTTTCCTATTTTAATATAATTTAAAATGTCATTTATTCCTGTGACGCAAAGCTGAATTTTCAGCATCATTACTCCAGTCTTCAGTGTCACATGATCCTTCAGAAATCATTGTAATATGCTGATTTGCTACTCAAGAAATATTTCTAATTACTATCAGTGTTGAAAACAGTTGTGCTGCTTCATATTTTTCTGGAAACTGAGATACATTTTTTTCAGGATTATTTGATGAATAGAAATTCGAAAAGAACTGTGTTTATTTGAAATAAAAATATTTTGTAACAATGTACAAGTCTTTACTGTCACTTCTGATCAATTTAATGTGCCATTGCTTAACAAAAGCATTAAATTAAAAAGAAAATCTTACTGACCCCAAACTTTTGAATGGTAGTGTATTTATAATATTTTACTTTGTTATTCATATTAAATATTACAAGTCAATGAATAATAGAAGTAAATATGATGTTTTATACTATGATGGATGGTACCATCACATGATATGCAAAATAGTTACCTGGATTGTCTCAAAGATGTGCTCAAAAGCTCTAGGGATGATTCCCCTCTGGGATGGAGGATCTAGAACACCTTGCATAGTGAACGATTTGCCACTGCCTGTTTGTCCATAAGCAAAAATTGTCCCATTGTAGCCCTCAGTTACACCCTGTTTGCAAAAAAAAATTATACAATATTTGATTATGTAATTCAAAAACAAAGACAGTCAGGCAGACAGATGCATAGATGGATAGATAGATACAAAGACAGTCAGGCAGACAGATGCATAGATAGATAGATAGATAGATAGATAGATAGATAGATAGATAGATAGATAGACAGACGGACGGACGGACG
>NW_015544130.1:405741-421565 GCF_001515605.1 Sinocyclocheilus anshuiensis | reverse complement strand
GGCCAAAAGCGCTTAGAACAGACAAAAAAAAAAATCAACATTGCGCTATTCAAACACATTCAAATTTAAACAATTTTTGTGTTTCTTACAGCTGAGGTTGGCAGATCCCTGCTGCCCGGAGATTAACGCTCACAACTTCTTGATTTCTTCCTGATACTCACGCAGGAGGGCGTCTTTCGGGTCCTCATTGATGCGTGGATGGTTTTGGATGCTTTTGGCGCGGTTGGCGTAGCGTAGAGTACTGATGCTCTCTTTATAATTGTTTTAATTGTCATCATTTTCCGCCCAGTGAGTCCTGAAGCAAACGAGTAAGCTTGGAATCACGGTACGGGATGTGCTTGGAACGACCGTCCACCAATGCAGATATAACATTGCCAAGGGCTGAAAGGGACAAGTTGATCTTGGTGGCTTCTTGAAGGCGATCTCCAGTAGCACCGGTTTTCGACTGACGTTCACTACCTGCAAGGTCCACGAGGTTGAGCTTCCCAGCACGCAAATGTTCTTCACCAGCAGCATCTAAGCTCATAAATAGATTACAGAGATGATTTATATACATTCATTTACATAGGACTTAGTAAATGTGTATGACTCAGACACCAACCTGTGCTGCAGATCTCTAGGTGAATGGTGAATATGGAGTGTGAGCGGGATGAATCCTTGTTCATGAGTGTGTATCCCACAGAGCGATTCCTCCAGCCCTGATCCATGATCCGCTCACATTCCCCAACACTGTGCACCGTATGCATGGACAGATCCCGTACATACACACCACGCTCAGGATGCTCCTTCAGCTTAAACACACACAGCATTGAGACATGAAGTCCATGTACACAAGAGAACAATGAGCTATGTGTGATCAGTGGTTACATACTTCCATCTTCTGTTTGGTCTCTTTTCCCAAAAGGTCTCTGATTTCCTCTTTATAAATTTCCAGGTAAGAGGCCCGTACAAGGAATTTTGTGTTCTCTGCACACTTTATAAAGAATAAGTTCAGTTTTAAGATCACTTATATCACAATGAATATAGCTCTAATTATAGGAATTACATTAGAAGTGTTTTTGCAAAATTTCTCTTGTTTACCAAGTCTGCATTTCTTTGAACAAACATACAGTAAAAACTGTAATATTGAGAAATGTTAGTACAATTTAAAATAACAGTTTCCTATTTTAATATAATTTAAAATGTCATTTATTCCTGTGACGCAAAGCTGAATTTTCAGCATCATTACTCCAGTCTTCAGTGTCACATGATCCTTCAGAAATCATTGTAATATGCTGATTTGCTACTCAAGAAATATTTCTAATTACTATCAGTGTTGAAAACAGTTGTGCTGCTTCATATTTTTCTGGAAACTGAGATACATTTTTTTCAGGATTATTTGATGAATAGAAATTCGAAAAGAACTGTGTTTATTTGAAATAAAAATATTTTGTAACAATGTACAAGTCTTTACTGTCACTTCTGATCAATTTAATGTGCCATTGCTTAACAAAAGCATTAAATTAAAAAGAAAATCTTACTGACCCCAAACTTTTGAATGGTAGTGTATTTATAATATTTTACTTTGTTATTCATATTAAATATTACAAGTCAATGAATAATAGAAGTAAATATGATGTTTTATACTATGATGGATGGTACCATCACATGATATGCAAAATAGTTACCTGGATTGTCTCAAAGATGTGCTCAAAAGCTCTAGGGATGATTCCCCTCTGGGATGGAGGATCTAGAACACCTTGCATAGTGAACGATTTGCCACTGCCTGTTTGTCCATAAGCAAAAATTGTCCCATTGTAGCCCTCAGTTACACCCTGTTTGCAAAAAAAAATTATACAATATTTGATTATGTAATTCAAAAACAAAGACAGTCAGGCAGACAGATGCATAGATGGATAGATAGATAGATAGATAGATAGATAGATAGATGCTCAAAGCTTAATATTTAGAGTCTAAAGGGCCCAACTTGCACAGCATCTAGTAAATAATCAATAAAAGGAAGGGCTGTAGGTTACTTCCGTGACTGATTTAAACTCTGTGGTGTTCTGTTTCCAAAAAGACAACAGGTATCAGATAACCATATCTATGGGCATGCACACTGGAAAGCAACTGGCCCCATAGAGGCTGTAGCTGTCACACTGACCAATCCCATACACACACACACACACACACACACACACACAAATCAATATTACCTCCACTAGAGGATATGCGATCTCGTTATAGATCTGCTCAGTGGAATGGCTTATATAATAAGTCCCATCAAATGTGAATTGTTTGGGAGGCTCTTCCGTGGCTCCGGGTTTCTCAATGAAACACTGACAGTGACTGCTGTCAATCGAGATCACCATATTACAGTTCATGGCCTTCTCTCTCTCGTTCAGAGGTCTACATCTGACGACCACCTTCACGGATTCTGATGCCATCTGGACGGATAGCGTGGTCACTGCTTATCGGCTGAACAGAAATGGAAATAACACTCCAAATATCAGACTGCAGTGTGCCATAGTCCTCTCAGTAAGACAAGTAGCTCTTCTGTCATTAGAAACGACGCTTACGAACACTGTCATCCGGTCCAGACTCCGTAAAGGCCCGTTTGAGGTCAGGCTGCGGTCCGCGAAATTAAATAAAGCAGCGTGTTTCTCTTGCTGCGGCGTTCAGCGTCGCCTAGCAACCTCAAACTTCAAAGGCGCCGGCTGTATCAGCACAACGCGCCCCCAGTGACATGCGCACTGAATATTAAATATTATTTGCATCAAATATAAGTATCCTGCTTGTACTGATAAATATGTTAATATATTTTGCATAAAGAAAAACTTTTTATTACCAGACATTTATTTACTATGGAAGCCCGTTTCCGCCATAGTTGAGAAATATTTTTTTATTTAAGTCATCATAATGAGAAAGCTTCTCATTATTATGACTTAATTTCTCAATATAATGACATACTTTATCGAAATAATGAGAAACCTTCTCGAAATATTGAGAAACTTTCTCAAAATAATGACGGGTCACTCCTGGCATTCGGTGCCATTTCAGTCCTAGATAGATAGATAGATAGATAGATAGATGCTCAAAGCTTAATATTTAGAGTCTAAAGGGCCCAACTTGCACAGCATCTAGTAAATAATCAATAAAAGGAAGGGCTGTAGGTTACTTCCGTGACTGATTTAAACTCTGTGGTGTTCTGTTTCCAAAAAGACAACAGGTATCAGATAACCATATCTATGGGCATGCACACTGGAAAGCAACTGGCCCCATAGAGGCTGTAGCTGTCACACTGACCAATCCCATACACACACACACACACACACACACACACACAAATCAATATTACCTCCACTAGAGGATATGCGATCTCGTTATAGATCTGCTCAGTGGAATGGCTTATATAATAAGTCCCATCAAATGTGAATTGTTTGGGAGGCTCTTCCGTGGCTCCGGGTTTCTCAATGAAACACTGACAGTGACTGCTGTCAATCGAGATCACCATATTACAGTTCATGGCCTTCTCTCTCTCGTTCAGAGGTCTACATCTGACGACCACCTTCACGGATTCTGATGCCATCTGGACGGATAGCGTGGTCACTGCTTATCGGCTGAACAGAAATGGAAATAACACTCCAAATATCAGACTGCAGTGTGCCATAGTCCTCTCAGTAAGACAAGTAGCTCTTCTGTCATTAGAAACGACGCTTACGAACACTGTCATCCGGTCCAGACTCCGTAAAGGCCCGTTTGAGGTCAGGCTGCGGTCCGCGAAATTAAATAAAGCAGCGTGTTTCTCTTGCTGCGGCGTTCAGCGTCGCCTAGCAACCTCAAACTTCAAAGGCGCCGGCTGTATCAGCACAACGCGCCCCCAGTGACATGCGCACTGAATATTAAATATTATTTGCATCAAATATAAGTATCCTGCTTGTACTGATAAATATGTTAATATATTTTGCATAAAGAAAAACTTTTTATTACCAGACATTTATTTACTATGGAAGCCCGTTTCCGCCATAGTTGAGAAATATTTTTTTATTTAAGTCATCATAATGAGAAAGCTTCTCATTATTATGACTTAATTTCTCAATATAATGACATACTTTATCGAAATAATGAGAAACCTTCTCGAAATATTGAGAAACTTTCTCAAAATAATGACGGGTCACTCCTGGCATTCGGTGCCATTTCAGTCCCCATTATATAATGTGGTATATTTTCTGTAAAAATGGGCTAATACTTGTTTCTAAATGCTAAAATAAAGAGTTGTTTAAATGGTATGCATGTATTTGTCAGGAAATGGCACTGTAGTCTGCTGCAGAAAAGCAGTGATGCAGACCCGAAAGAATGTAGATATACCTCAATAAAAAGAAGGAGAGGTGGAGAAAGGGAATAAAGGAAGGAAGAAAAAAAGAAAGTGTTAGAAATCAGCTTTGTTGATTAGGTAGAAACTCATTAAATTATCTTCATTTTGCCATTACAGTGTGTGTGTCTGCGTACAGTACTGGTATTCCCTACATTATGGGGTCCAAATGTCCCCACAAATATAGTGATACCAGTCAATTTTGACCTTGTGGGGACATTTATTTGGTCCTTATGAGGAAAAAAAAAACGTATAAGTCCTACAGAATGAAGTGTCTTGAAAATCTAAAATAACTAGTTTTGTGTGAGTAGGTTTTGGTGTAGTGTTAGGGTTTGTTACAGTTAAGATTCAGTATAGAAAATACAGTTTGTACAGTAGAAAAACCATTACGCCTATGGCATGAACCCATAACGATAAGAATACCAGTTTGTGAGTGTCTGTGTGCGAGTTCCAAACTCGCAGTATAATTTAATAAAGCGTGAAAAATAAAGCGTTTTTTTTTTTTAGTAAATATTCTATCCTATCCTTTCATATCTAAATATACCATACGATCTAGTCTCTGGTTAAATAGCAGTATTCCACTGGTTTCTTTCAAAGTAATACACATTAAAGTAAAGACACAAAAAAGGAGACAAAATGACTGTATAATCAGTTTATGCAATGAGGCAAGACACTTAATTTACACTGGTGCAAAGCTAATGACAGAAATGTGTGCATTTATGAGGTGAAAAGTGCAAGAGTTCCAAAACATTAAGGGAGCAAAGAAAATCCATTCACTGGACACGTTCAGGTTATCGCTAAAAAGCTCTTATAAAGTGAGTGGGGAAAAAAATGTCCAAAATCAATATAAACACACATAACACAATTTAAAAGACAAAATAGATGGGACATAAAACGTATATAGTCTGCACCTTTGCAAAAGCTGTGGAGTATACATTTACATCTGACATTTACATGAAAAACGTAAGTGCTCGTTTCCCTAGAAAAGAAATTCAAACCAAAACACCAACAATGTGAGTGCTTTAGGTGGGTTGAGGTTATTGCCAACAGGCAAAACAGAAGTGTCCTTTTAAAATATCAAAAAAGTGTGCCAGTGACTTAAGATCCTTGTTAGGAAGGTTTACTAATGTCAGCAGCTCTGTAAAGTTTAAAATATATAGTATAAAATGTTTTTTAAAAACTATTGTATTTAAAAAAAAAAAAAAAGTGCATGAAAGACAGGATTCAAACCCAACTTTGGTTTTTGAAAGTGCCTTTCTTGTTGTCCTGCAGCGACCGTGAACTCTTATTCACAATCTCTTCCCAATCGTAGCAGTGGTTGACACGGGCAGAGCTCAGAGAACATTCCAGCTCCTCATTGAACTCTGTGTAGTGCTCAATCAAAGCAGCAAGGCTTTCAAAGTCAATGTGGCATTTCTGTAAAAGAACATTAAACATTTACTACCTTCTACTTCTGATGCAAGTAGTTAAAGAGTGGAACAAGTAACACAAAATACCGACAAAACAGCTTCCATCTTTGCTCACCTCAAGCTGGAACTTCCCCTTGGAATTCTTAATAGCATGAGTTACCAGTCCTGAGGGAAAGCGGACTATAAGAGACCCACGGTTGGGCTTTTTGGGATGAGGACATAGCAAGAAGGCACCCAAGACATCATCTACCAGCAATGAAGAACTACAGTCGCTGTAATGGAAACCAGAGACTCAGCACTACACTGAACATACTAAATTAAAAGCAATGTGAATTCATTCCGCTGATGTACTACCTTGCTTATTAAAGAGAACAAATTATATATATATATATATATCTTTATGTGCTATAAAGGTATATCTTCCAAGAATCAACTTGGAAAAAAATGCAATTAATCTCAACAGATTGCAATTGACCCTAAATATGACAAATGACAGAATAAAATATTGAACAATGTGTTCAAAATAGACTTATACAATTTGGAGAAACATGCAAAATCTAATATTAAGAGGTACTGCTTTAAAATGAATAAAGCATTGAGATTTATGCGTGTAAACATTAAAGTAATAGCTCACCCGAAAATGAAAATTTGCAGAAAATGTACCCACCCTCTGGCCATCCAAGATGTTAATAAGTTTTTTCTTCATCAATCAAATTTGGAGAAATTTAGTATAACATCACTTGCTCACCAATGGATCCTCTGCAGTGAATGGGTGCCGTCAGAATGAGTCCAAACAGCTGATAAAAACACCACAATAATAATCACAATAATCCACACCACTCCAGTTCACCAATTAACATCTTGTGAAGTGAAAAGCTGTTTTTGTAAGAAACAAACCCATCAAGGCATTTTAACTTTAAGCTGTCACTTAAAGTCTATCCCCTGTTGTCCGCTCACATCAAAATCCACAGGAATTTTACTGTAGCCAGAAGCAACGGTTTAAAGTCAAAACGTAATGATGGATTTGTTTGTTACAAACACGCAGCTTTCCGCTTCACAAGATGTTAATTGATGGGCTGGAGTTGTGTGGATTACTTGTGGATTATTGTGATGTTTTTAATCAGCTGTTTGGACTCATTTTGATGGCAACCATTTACTGCACAGAATTCACTAGTGAGCAATGATGTAACAAATCTATCCAAATCTGTTCCCATGAAGAAACAAACTCATCTAAATCTTAGAGTAAATTTTTATTTTTGGATGAACTGTTCCTTTAAATGTATATAAATAAACAACAGACTTCATTGTCTTAGTGCACCAACACTGACCTAGACACGCCAGCCCAGCACCACACTGCTTGAGCCAGAGCTTCTTCTGTCTCGGCTAAACTGGGAGCACGAGACTTGCATGCTTTTGCACTGGCTTGTTCCTTTTCTGTTTCACAAAAAGAAAAGATTCTTCAGATTCCCACAGGAATAGTTTCACAAATTATGTCCATGTTTGTTTTCTTTGGCAAAAGAAAACACTGCAACAATCCTAGTGTGGACTGACTCTTAGTTTAGAATAATCTTATTTTAGTAGCACACACACTCTTAAAAATAAAGGTGCTTCACGATGCCATAGAAGTTCTTCTATGGCATCGCTGTGAAGAACCTTTTAAGCACCTTTATTTTTAAGAGTGTATATTACTGTCGGGAAAAAAGATATACATGTATAAGATTTTAAAAAATTTAAGAAAAACAACAACAACGCTACTAATCCATATTATGGAAATCCCCACCACCTTTTTTGACTCACCAACCACCAAAACCAAAGATAAATGATAAGTATAATAAATTAACCCACTGTGTCTTAAGCCAGCAACCTTAACTATGTGTGTGCATTACCTAATGAACTCTCTCACTCTCGAAAGTGTTCTATGAACACTTATCCCACCTTGTGGTGCACTCAGTTTATCCTGCAGGTGCCGCTGTTTGAGAGGAGTACATGTAAAAGAGCGATATGCTCCAGAGCGCAGCTCTTTAGGTCGAATCGCCTTTTTACGAACTATAGTCGGAGAAGAAGTGGGGCCCTCTTCAGGACTGCTGACTTGCTCTGTGCTCGGCTGTGAGAACACCTGTTCAGAGAAATTGAGATGAACGCACTGCAGAACAGTGCAGCATTCAAATTGTTGTAAACTTTTTCTCAAAAGGAATATTTGAGGGCTATTTACAACCCTTTACAACAAGCTCCATTGACAAAATCTGTAGGTCATGCTATCAATTAAAAAAAAAAAATATATATATATATATAATGTGTGTTTTAAAAATAAAGTATACATATAATTTTTTTAATCAATAATAATATAAATAATCATAATATAAATGATATAATAATATAAATGATATTACTTAAAAATAATTACATTCAATTGTATATACAATTTATATAAATATTTAGTCTAGATGTAAACAAACTTACAGCTTAAGTCTTTTTTTTGTGATACCAAAACCACAAGCTGCAAATGTATGTTTCAATTAACAAAAAAAATTAAAATAAAATTGAGGACAACCAATAACCAGTAAACCCAGAATATTTCTTTAACTAGTATCAAACTAGTACTTGTACCAACTGCTTTTTATGCCATTTGCATCAATTTCATTCGAAAGCTTATCAAGGTTATGATAATCTTTATAAAGCAATATATGCTAGATACGGTGACAACAAACCTTTGCCCCTGGTAGCAGGCCTTGAGTTGGGGCCCTGCGGAAAGACACCAAGGCACTAACACTGAGAGGGAAACCTTGATTAAGCAACGATGGGGTTCGAGTTGGTTTCTTCCCTGAACACTCATCCTGTGCTTCCTCTGGATGCTTCTCCAGAAAATACAGTTGAAAACAGCGGCAAAGCAGCAGGTTCAGGAACTGGGCCTTTATTTGAGTAAAACCAAGAAATGGAACACATTAAATTCTTACAGTGTTTGAGCAGTTTTTCTCATTTAAGCAAAGCAGTAACAGTCTTGGCAATATCACTACTGTAACCTGTAAACCAGAAAAACACATCCTTGATTCTAGAACCGACATGTGCAATATTACAATCACAATATGGCACTTCTTAACCAAAGTGATTAATAACACACCAACCACAAAACCTTTGCTGGGTTTCGTCATGTTAATGCTTACAGCTCGGGCATGTCTGGCTCTGAAGAGGTGGCAATAGAGCTGGGCATCAGAATTGCCAGGATTATGGGAGACAAAGGCAAACTGGGCATCAGACGGACGGGCAGTGGACAGCGAGACTCGACACATGGCGTGAGCCATGAGGAGTGTCTGATGAGATGCATAAAGAGTTCAACCATGTGACATACACAAAGAGAAATGTCAGAAATCTTAAGACAATCTTACCGTTTCATCTTCATCATAAACTTTGACTCCCTTGACAGAGAACCTCAATGAGACTGTTCGCTTACTCTTGCAGTTCTGCAGATACAGAAGTTCACAAATCATCTACATTACCAGCGAAGTATGATTATTTTCTAAATTGAATTGTCATTCAACTAAATTGAATAAACACTTAACTAAATTAAGCTGAACAGTGACACATGTGTTTTCAGAGCTGTTTAACAGCTGAACCCGTATTCATTTTATAATTGAAGAACTTACTGTTATTTTCTTGTTTATTATTATTATAAAGCTGCTTTAAAACTTTTATTGTTTAAAGCCCTATATAAATAAATATGACTTGACCTTGTATAATAATAGCAAAGTCAGTAAAATGATGAAATACTTGAATGCATGTACATAATTTGTCTACAAAACTAATTGCAAGCACATAAGCATATGCATTTAGATCAAAAGGCTCTTAAGACCATTAAACACATATTTTGTCAAGTGTCCAAACTTTTGCATGGCAAACAAATATGAAAAAGCAAACATACTCTTGAGACTCATTTAACAGTACACAAATTACCTTGAAAGACTTCAGCTGAGTGTGCAGCTGCTGAATCTGATCATCCAAACAACTGTCATCCACAGGAAATGAGCCAATATACTAGACAAATTGAGTTTTTACTCAGCAAAAGCAACAAAACTATGCAATCATCCCAATGTGTGGAATGAAACCACAGACTCAATTTCAAAATCAACTTAGTTTCAATATCAGAGGTACTGCATTTAAACATTTAAGACAATTTCACCTCAGCAGATCTTGTAACAATCCCATGTTCCCTTCCAGCTGTCTCACCCATGTCTCAATCTAAGCCTGGCGTCCTTTGCCGTACTTACTGTTCAAAAAAAGAGGGGCAAAAATAAGATAAGTCAAACAACAGGAATGACACACATTCCTCCAAGATAACGTTACAGGCCGTGCAGCGTTCAGATTCGAAACGTACCAAAAATGGCCAAAATGAAAGTATGTTTTGAAACACAGCCAAACAGTTTCCACAAAAATCGAAAGAACATTTTTTTTACCTACTGCTTTAATTGTAACGCTTGAGTAACACTACAAGGATCAAGAATGTTGCTGAAATAACAGTAAAACACAGAAGAAACAAATACAAACTTACAAACATGCGTCCACGCGACTGAACCTGGCAGGGTAGGTCGATTATCCTCCGGGGTTTTGCAATCCTGACTCACCTTATCCTCTAAATCCCGCCTATCTAGAGCCAGACTGGATCCATCGAAAACAATCGAACTCTCCGCCTACACCACAAGGATGATGCACAGTAATTCGTTTCAGGAATTCCGACTCTTTGAAGTGAATCACAACGATTCGCTTAAAAGAGTCTGATTTTTCCGAGTCCCGTCAGTAACAATAGATACAATAAATAATGTTGTTAGTGTAGAATATGATTTGTTTGGGCTCCCAAACGCGTATTATGCTGTTCACAACCCGATTCTAAAATATTATTAGATTATTAGCTTTTTATTTAAAATGATCTTTGTGTTCACAACATTCTTCTGTATACAGATTACAGATAGCTAGTAATTCAGTACTTTACAAACGAACGGCCATTTATACCACAAAACGGCATGAATTCGCTTCGACTTAATTGATTTTATTTGCGATTCCGCTCGATTGATTCTTTAAAAGGAACCAATTAACTGAAAAGAACGATTTGTTGGCTAATCGAACATACAGTTAACCCTAAAACATATATGGTTTTCAACAAAAGTCTGTGGAAAAATATTTACATCACAGCACTTACATTTTCATGACATTCATAACTTTTTTTTTTGTAAATTTTCTAATAAATTATATGTTACGTAATGCAGTAGTTAATGTTCATAATCATCATGAGTCATCATAAAATCGAGAAAATGTGACACCCTTTTATACTGGATACCTGGACATTGTAAAAATCTGTAAATTTCTGTAATTCACCCTGTTGAAAAAAACAGCATATGCTGGTTAGGTATGTTTTGAAGCTGGGATGCTGGTTTAAGCTGGACCTTTGCTGGTTTAAACTGGTCCTTAGATGGTCATGTGCTGGTCGGACCAGTTTAGGACCAGCTTAAACCAGCTAGGACCAGCATACACCAGAAAAGGACCAGCTTAAACCAGCATCCCAGCTTCAAAACATACCTAACCAGCATATGCTGTTTTTTTTCAACAGGGTCTGTAAAAGATACTTGAGATAGGCCTACTGTAAGCCCAAAGACAAGTCAAAGCAAGTCTCCAGACAAGTTGTTGTATGTAAACATTTCAGTGCTTAGTATACCAATTTAAAGCATGCCTTTTGTGCGTGTTAGAACAAGAGTAAGAATTTGCTATGGTGAATTTAACATTAATAGAGGCTCGCTCTGATAAGGAGACAAACCTTGTGTTTCAGTGCTTGAATCATTTGGTATCAGCTTTTAAAATTGCTGGTTTATCATTAACCTCAACTGAATTTTAAACCAAACCACCAAAACAAAACAATGGCCAAATAATGAAGTACAAATATAGTCACTTTATTAAGGACTACAGAAAAGTGTATCAGTTGCATGCATGCAGGGTAAGGTGAGCAATGCTCATAAAATTACATCTAATCCCCCTGATAAACTAACACACAAGAGTATGACCGGGTTAGTAGTGCGTCAAATGTCTTAAACATCTGCTTGGAAAGTCTTTTCAACTTATATTCTTCTTCGTAGACTATACAGAACAAAAAGACAGTTGTGGATATGGATGCCAATGTTTCTTTAATGCATCTTAATAAATCCAATTTTGCATTCATTTAGACTGTTCAACTGAAAGTTAGGCATCAATAATCGTTCTTTACTTCGACTTGCACGAAAAAACCAACATCAACAAAACGTTCTTGATTACAATAGTAGCTAAAGACCTAAATTCACAAAACATGACCCCCCAAAATTTTTTTTACTAAAACTTACAAAGAGTTTTCATGAACACTGATGAGAAAGGGGCGACAGAATAACTGAAATGCTTGCCTCTACAGAAAGACTGACTACAGGAACTTTAAATAATAGATTTTTTCTTGATACACAAGCGAGAACAGCTCCTTCTAGATGTTCTCATAATGGTGACCTGAATGAGCATCTTAACATAAACAGTAGCATTTCTATGCTATACCTTTACCTGTAATTTAAGAATATTGAACATAAAATGCCTGTATTTGAATGGCAGAATAACTCTGAAGAGGTCCTATATTCATCAGAGGCCCCAAGACGAGGAGAACATGGAAGTTTAATCAAAAAAAAAGAGGAGAAAATAGCCAGCACTGCAGTCTACGGAGTTACAGTTGATCTTTTCAGTCGTCGGCAAGCGCGGGATTCATTTCCGGGCTCGGAGTGACTTCCGGGCGGCAGGTTTAGCCTTCACAGCTGATTCAGTTGCCTCCTTCTTAGCTGCCTTGGGCGACGGCCGTTTGGACCCCCTGCTTGTCATCTTTTTGGCTACTGGTGTTTTAGGTTTACTGGTCGGGGCAGCTTTCTTGACTGGTGTGGCTTTAACAGGCTCTGGTGCCTTTCTAAATGCAGCTTTGCTCGCAGATGCTTGTTTCTTGGCTGGTGGAGGGGCTTTCTTGGCCGATGCAACTGATCTCTTTGAAGCAGGAGGTATTCTGCTGACTGTTTTAGCCCTTTTATTTGGACGAGCCTTAGACGCAGATGTCCGGTTTGCATGCTGGGTCCTGTGGACAAGCAGAAAGCATGCAAAGACACAGTCTAAACTAAAAGTCTCTATGATATTCTGAACTGTAGATACAGTTTGCGTTTTTTTCACCCCTTTTTATCATCCATCCGCAAGGTTTATTATGCAGGGTTTCAAATCTCTAGAGTTGAGTATCATCACAAAGATAATATATCACACTGATACTGTTTATGTGATGTACTTCACCTCTTTCTTCGCGGAGGCTCATCCTCATCGGATTCCTCCTCTTCAGATGCTTGCTCTGACTCTTCTTCGGATTCTTCATCAGAATCATCACCTCTCTTGCGTTTAAGCTTCTGTTCCTCCTGTTTAAGTTTTTCCATCATTTCTGGAAACAGAACCGCTGGGCTGCAGGAGGAGTAATAGAACATTTGTTAATTAAAGTTCTCACCTTTATCACACTTCTGACAAAATGGACAAACATCAAAAATTACCTCAAAAAAAAGTAATAAACTCACCAAGTTCCCTCTAAAACAATCCAATTTATGTTGTGGCTGAATTGTTAAGAGTTAAAGGGATAGTTCACCCAAACCTAGAAGACATGGTCTCAAAATGGTTTTGGACCACACTGGCATCCACTTTATGGACAAAAACAGCTGAAACATACTTCAAAATATCTTCATTTATATTCCACAGAAGAAATAAAGTCATAAAAGTAATAAAGTAAATAAAATGTTTATTTTTGGGTGACTATTCCTTTAGACTAGAACTAATTAGTTGTAGAGTTAAAAATGAACCTGCATTCAGGATTCCAAGTCTGAAAAGCCCAAAAGGAAAGTTTAGGATATTTTTGCTTATTGCAGTGCTATTTAATTATAATTCATTTTAGTATTTATTAACATTTTTTAATCAGCTTATATAGTTTGTTTAATTTACATTTTTAGTAATTTGTTATGTTTTAGTCATTTTTATTCATTTTTTTCCATATTTCTATTTGGCTTAATTTATTTTATTTCAGTTTTTTACTTTTCATATAGGTTTTTCAACTACTATTTATATTTTATTTTATTTCATCTTTATTTCAATTCCCAAAAACAATTTTTAACAATTTTAGTTTTAGTTAACAGTAATAAGCTGGCTTACGGTGAGCTGAACTTACCTCGGGTAATACGGATAGCTTAGCTGGTATGACCCACTGAGTCCATGACCAGAAATCTGCTCCATCCATCCCATCATTTTACACTTCTGCAAGGTTCGCTTCAGGTTTGACACTAGCCATAAGAGAGAAAACATTCACAAAGATGCTGCATAACACATTCATTTGCAACAAGTACAGGGAGATATAAATGTGATCCTGGACCACAAAACCAGTCATAAGGGTCAATTTTTTGAAATTGAGATTTATACAACTATTTGAAAATCTGGAATCTGAGGGTGCAAAAAAATCTAAATATTGAGAAAATCGCCTTTAAAGTTGTCTAAATGAAGTTCTTAGCAATGCATATTACTAGTTTCTATATATTTACAGTAGGAAATTTACAAAATATCTTCATGGAACATGATCTTTACTTAATATCCTAATGATTTTTGGCATAAAAGAAAAATCGATTATTTTGACCCATACAATGTATTGTTGGCTATTGCTACAAATATACCTGTGTGACTTATGACTGGTTTTGTGCTCCAGGGTCACAAATGGTGGCTGTAATATAAATAAGGACAGATCAAGACAACTATTTATGTAACAACGTTCTTGTGAACAACTCATTTGAGAATAACAATTAGAAGCAACCGCAAAACAAAGGCAAACTTGATTCAGTCCTCAGAGAGAAAACTCTCCCTAGGCTGTGATGAGTGAGGAGTTAGTGTACCGTACCGACAAAATAGCTGTTCTGCTCCTTCTGTCTCTCCATCAGGAATTTGCGCAGTATGGTGATGCTGCAGGTCTTGGGCTCATTCATGGCTGTGATGGCGGCCACTATGGCATCTTCCAGCAGTCCGCCACCCATAAGCACTTTATTCCCAGCCTTCTTCAACTGTCAAACGCAAATGCAGATTCTCATCAAACCTGCTTTTAGGTGCTGAGCGATGCAGAAGGGTAACTAACCTGGAATGTTCCAGAAGCTCCCTTGCCAGTGATTTGCTCCAAGTAGCCCTTTTCCACAGATTTTTGCAGGCAGTTCTTCAACACTTCGGGCCTTAGAGAGATTTACAGAACAACCCACATTTTACAATCTTTCAGGCAAAATGTACATACACAATTTCAATTTGTAACTAACTAATCATGACAAAATCTGGTATGTACTATGTACCATATGCAAACGTTTTGCATGCACAAAGTAATACTTTTATTCAGCAAGGATGCATTAAATGAATCAAAAATGTTTGTAATATTTCACAATATTAGTGTCTTACTGTATTTTTGATGAAATAATTGCAGCCTTGGTGAACATAAGAGACATCTTTCAAAAACATTAACAATTCATACATATCCCAGACTTCTGAATTATAGTATTTTATCACCAGTCTTCCCAATGTTAAGTAAATACTTCTAGTGCTGTCAAACGATTAATTGTGATTAATCGCATACAAAATAAAAGTTTTTGTTTACATATGTATGTGTACAGTGTTTATTTAAAGGGGTCATATGATGCTTTTTTAAAGATCATTATTTTGTGTATTTGGTGTAACAGAATATGTTGACATGCTTTAATGTTCAAAAAACACATTATTTTTCAAATACTGTACATTATTGTAGGTCCTCTATGCCCCGCCTCTCTCAAACGCTTAGTTTTCTACAAAGTCCCTCCTTCCGACAAGCGCAGTCTGCTCTGATTGGCCAGCTGACCCAGTGCATTGTGATTGGCCGAACACCGCAAGCACTCGTCGGAAATGTAACGCCCCTTACCATAATCGCGAGCTTCAGCTTTCAAAATAAATGTAAAGACAGTAAATAATGTCATTAGTTTTACCATCAGTTCAAGCCCGAA
>NW_015544130.1:402207-404474 GCF_001515605.1 Sinocyclocheilus anshuiensis | reverse complement strand
CTTGCCTTACTGTGTATATGTATTATGTATATATAAATACACACATGCATGCATATATTTAAGAAAAATACGTTACATTTATATATTAAATATATTTATATATCATATAAATTATATGAATATAAATATATACATGTAAATATTTTCAAGATATATCCTGTATGTGTGTATTCATATATACATAACTATACACAGAACACACACATATATTATGCAAACAAAAACTTTTATTTTGTATGTGATTAATCGCGATTAATCGTTTGACAGCACTAATATAAATACACACACATACAGCATATATTTTGAAAATATTTACATGTATGTATATACTTATATTCAAATAATTTATATCATATATAAATATATTTAATATATAAACGTACTCCTGTAATCATCATTTGTGTGAAAAGTAATAAAGGTTGTTGGCGTTTTACTGCCTCTGGTGTTCATTTCAGCTGGAAACTGCAATGATTTTTGCGGGAATGTAGGCACATACGTCCAATGAGCCTGGGTTAGTTCATGTTTATTGTTGCTTTTAAAGGAATAGCTCAACCAGAAATCTTTGTCACTATGAACTTGTTTTATGAACTGTTGTATTACTATTAACTGTTGTTTTTGCATGGAAAAAGTCATGTCATTTTTGGGTGAACTGCTTTTTTGTTTTTTTTATCTTTTCTGGGTATAGCGATGTTTCAGCTGTGAACAGTGTTAATGTTACACTCGGCTGTGATCAGAGAGGAGGAATTCCTGTAGAGTTTCTCATAAGAGCCTCCATGCAGGTGCATGATAACTGAGCTCTTGCTCTTGATGGTGTTGGAGAGCAGCATGCCTCGCGGGTCATCTCTAATTATAGATGGAGGGGCTTTAACAAATGACACATGCCCTAACTTAGCAGTAATCACTCCTTCATCACTGCTAACTGAATTACTCACAGTATCAGGCCTAAAGAAGGTTTAACTGTTCTGGAATTACTTAAGATGTTCTGCATAGTTTAAGTATAGCAGTAAAGTTCTACCAAGTAGTAAAAATTCCCATGCTCATTTTGGTTAATTTGTCTCAAAACAAGCAAAAAGATATAAGTCTAGATTGGCATTGGCAGTGCTGTGACACGTGGCTCTAATACAGAGAAAGCTGATTCTATGACACAGGCTGAGAATACGGCTCATGCCCCCGGCGGATTCAAACTTTAAGTGATTTCCTGGGGTTTTACTGATTACCTTTTACAGTCAAATGAGATTTGTTTCTGTATGAAGAGAGTTTATGGAGTACAGGCTGAATTGGTCCTGATATGCATCTTACCTCAGAGGGCAGGATCGGCTGATTACATGCAGCACATTTAGGGGCAAGAACTCTGAAGAAGAAAAGACAATAAATAATCACACAGATCATCCACTAAATGGCAATTAAAATCATATCAGCATGACTCTTTATCCAGAGTACAAGACTGTAACATACTTAGTTGCATACAAATTAGTATTTGGGCACTTTAGCTAGCTAGATCTTTTCTCAGAACTAATCATTTTTGCAATTAATTTTAACCAACAGGTGAATTGGTTATGGGGTTTTTACAGCCAATTGAGAATCCTTTTAATGTTGCTGTTCTTAAAATCAACACTTATTTTCATACCGACAACACAACTGCAAGTGTGACATTGCATGTATACAACAGTTCAATAAGCAAGAAGTTAATGTTGAGTAACCTACATTTTTGAAAGAATACAATGTTGTGAAATTTTTGTACAAATCGGTCAAGTGAATAATTCAACGACTCTCTCATAAATAACTTATTTCTTTCTAAACTTATTTTTTTTTAAAGGGGTCCTATTATGCTTTTTCACTTTTTCAACTTTAGTTAGTCTGTAATGTTGCTGTTTGAGCATAAAAAAAGATCTGCAAAGTTACAAAGCTCAAAGTCCAAAAAAACTACAACGCACGACTCGTTTGGACTACAACGCATATTTTCCGGGATTTGTGATATCACAAATATCGACGAATGGGACGAGACCTGGTTGAGCTGCACTAGAGAAGGCAACGAGTGTTATCACTATGTCGGAGACACGCTAGCTTTCCCAAGGCAGACGAATTTAGAGTGGTTACAATCATCCGGGTTTAAATCGCACTCAAATAGATTTGATTTTGACGTAATATTTACACTGAAGCTGGCAGGTGGCTATGGTAAGGCATGACATTTCCCGACCAGGCGCCGAGTGCTGCCAATCACAACACACACTGGCCCAGCTAACCAATCACAGCACACACTGGCCCAG
>NW_015544130.1:383954-400869 GCF_001515605.1 Sinocyclocheilus anshuiensis | reverse complement strand
TCCCTTTGGCAGGAGCATCTGTGGAACCGAAAACAATGAGATGCACGGAAATGTTCAAGCAAAATTCATACCACCTGTGCATTGTTTTATAAACTCTCCTGAAGCCATGATTTCAGGAAAGGATTTCAGTGCCAAGCTGCGTGTGTTCCAGTATTATTTCAGCAAATAATGACAGACTTTTTTTATTTGTGGGTGAATTATTCCTAATGAAGTGCTTCTGTCTATGTGGACTGTCATTATTCCCATTCCCGCTCAATATGGCTGATGTACCAGGTAAGGGGCAATACCTACCTCCCTCAGGGGCATTTGCAGGGGGTGCATCCTCTTTGGGTGGGGCTGCAGCTGATCGGCGAATGGGCATGATTCTAACCTGCCAATAAATAAAGACTTTATAAATATATATATATATATATATATATATATATATATATTATTTAATTTCGAACATGTTGTATGCATCTAAGCTGGGAATGCAATAGAAACATGTTGCATTGTTTATTACGTTATAATGCATTGCACTGTGGAGCCTGCAGATTTATTTAGAAAATTACAGGTTTTTTATGCAATGTTTTGGACACCTGAAATGAACGCCTGTGACCTCTGGCCAGCAAAGGGAAGCTCGTGCATAGAAAAACACGTCGACAAACACGCGCTGGACATAAAGGCACAGCAAATTAACTAGAAAGGAGCAACAATCTCATTGTTTATCTGCTCCACATATAACGTTAGTCTTTATTGATATTTGCAGCGAATAGCGTGCATAAAGTCACACCTGCACACGTTTTACCAGTGCACAGGAACTGAACTGCACGTAAAACCCAATATAATCGAAAATGGCCATTTTGTCCATTTTGCCCTGTACAGTAATGGCGCTGCGTTAGGCTAAAAATGTTAAATGCACGAGACTGCAGAGTCAAAAGATTTAATGAAACATACGCGCCTACAGAACATATAAAAGATTCTGTACACTGAGGATGCAAAATTTCAGAATGAGTTTTTTAAAGCATACCTTGATTTACTGGATTATCAGTTGAAAGAAACACTCCCTTCCTTTTTGGAATTCTCTGTTTACGTGCCCCTCCCCCTCCTGCGTACGCATAGCGACGCGCACGCGCTCGGGTGCCATGACCAGGTCGTCAGCGAAATGACTTCTTGTGCTTGTTTATATATTAAATATATTTATATATCATATAAATTATATGAATATAAATATATACATGTAAATATTTTCAAGATATATCCTGTATGTGTGTATTCATATATACATAACTATACACAGAACACACACATATATTATGCAAACAAAAACTTTTATTTTGTATGTGATTAATCGCGATTAATCGTTTGACAGCACTAGTTCAAACTATAGTCTAGTTATAGGACGTTGCCCTAAAAATAAGTCAATAATGACCTGCTATCCACGTTGAGTTGTGGGAAGTGTTGCTCCAGGTACTTCTTGATCAAGATGTAGGAAGCCTCCTTGGGTTCACAGAGGCGGGTGATGATCAGAGGCAGAGATTCTCCCAGTGTCTCTTTCGTCCCGACAGACCCAGCATGCTTCTGCACAACATGACATCGACAAAATTAGTTAAAAATGATGACCACCAAAAAAGTACTCAACCTCGTGGATCTCAGCAATAACAGCAATGCAGACAACAAACAAATGAGGTTTGGATACCTTCCCAATGGCGAAACTTCCAGAGAAGCCTTTGCCTTTCAGCTGTGGGTGAAGACAACAACACAAAGTTTACTTTTGACTTAGTCTGCATATAAAATGAGAAATATCCACGTATTGAATTGCAAATCACCTGTTTGACAGTGCCCTTCTCCACCATTCTCTTCATTGTCCTCTTGTAGAGGTTTTTGGTCTTTTTGTCCATTTCCACAGATGGATATTTCTTCATGACATATTTCACAATGGTGATCGTAGAGGCACCACTCCGCTCTTTGCAGCTCTGTAGGTAGAGAGTAAAGATGTACATATGAGATGGCAATTTTTTGATTCTTAGATTTTCAGCACATCGTCCTGAAACCATTGAATGGGTTTTTGGTCAAATGCTTGAAATAAGGTCTGTGGTTAACACAAGCTAAAAATATATTGACATTTTATTCTAAAACATACAATACTCCTGTAATACCCCACTTACAATTTTTTCAGCTTTAACGTCTCATTAAAAAAGCTAAATGGGACTACAGAGGTTATCGGGAACATTAATTGTCATTATGCCGAACAGGTAAACGCATCTACTTCAACTAAAAAGTGTAGATTTTAAATAAAGATCAAAGAGTTCTCAAAAGCGTAATGATGGTGATGTTGAAGTCATGTGAACGTGGTGTAGTTTTTTTTATAGCCTATGTTTAACTTTTGACTTCTGGCGATTGCATTTAGGCTTCAAACTTCCTAAAAGTTGTGTTCATTTGTGAAGATCATCATGATTAACAAAACATGTAATAATCACAATCTTTTGTTGTTCGCAGAGCTTATTTTCTGCAATAATCCAAAAGCCAAATGGAATAATCCTATTGGGTTTTTGTTGAAGGAACCAGGCTGTTGATAACTTCCACATTGGCCTACAAAACACGTCATCACTGCAGCACTTTATACTGGTTTACAGATTTTACTGATCAGTGAGTAAAAACCTACTTAGTCAAATTCTCTCTAAATGCTAATGGAACAGTTAAATTCTGAACCAGACCTCAATTGCTTCTATGATGATTTCTTCAACTTTGGGCTGGGAAAGAGAGGTTGAAGCCAGTTTGTTGGCGGAAATGGTCGCCCAGGCAGGAATCTTCTTTTTCACCTTTTTCCCTTTGTCATCTTCCTTGTCACTGCACCATTTGAGCCAAACAAATGCATAACATGCTTACTAAGCCATTTTTATTCAATAAACAAGTGGAAATCACCAAACGCTTAAAAAATACATTTCTTCAAAAGCCAGACTTACATTTTGGCTACAACTTCCTTGACTTTTTTCTTCTTGCTCTTCCCTTGATCAGCTGCTGCTTCTTCAGATTTCTCGCCCTCATTAGGCGTTTCTCCTTCATCTTTGGACTGGTCCTCACCATCAGCGGTCGCTTCCTCCTCTTCACCTTCTTTCTTTTCCTCCGTGGTTTCAGGTTCAGCGGGTGCCGAATCTTTCTCTTTTACCTTCTCCTTCTCACCTACAGGTGCAGACCTTTCGGCAGGAGCATCTGTGGAATCGAAAACAATGAGATGCATGGAAATGTTCAAGCCAAATTAACACCACTTGTGCTTTATTTTAGAAACTCTCCTGAAGCCATATGATTTCAGGAAAGGATTTCAGTGGCTAGTTGCCTGTATTCCAGTATTATTTCAGTGTATAATGACAGAATTACTCCTTATGTGACCTGTGTGCGCCAGGTAAGGGGCAATACATACCTCCCTCAGGGGCATTTGCAGGGGGTGCATCCTCTTTGGGTGGGGCTGCAGCTGATCGGCGAATGGGCATGATTCTAACCTGCCAATAAATATAGACTCCATGAATTACTATATATATATATATATATATATATATATATAAACAAGAGATTTCATTCATTTAGCAAATGTTGTATGCATCTAAACTGGGAATGCAATAAAAACATGCTGCATTGTTTATTACGTTATAATGCACTGCACTGTGGAGATTTACAAAATTACAGGATTTTTATGCACTGTTATGGACACCTGAAATGAACGACCATGACCTCTGGTCAGCAAATGGAAGCTCGTGCATAGAAAAACACGTCGACAAACACACGCTGGACATAAAGGCACGGCAAATTAACAAGAAAGGAGCAACATTCTTATTGTTTATATGCTCCACGTATGGTCTTTATTGATATATGCAGCGAATAACGTGCATAAAGGCACACCTGCACACATTTTACTAATGCACAAGAACTGAACTGCACGTAAAAAACAATATAATCGAAAATGGCCATTTTGTCCATTTTGCCCTGTACAGTAATGGCGCTGCGTTGGGATGAAAATGGTAAATGCACGAGGCTGCAGATTCAAAAGATTTAATAAAACACACACGCCTGCAGATCGTCTAAAAAAAATCTGTAAACTGAGGATGCACAATTTCAGAACGAGCTTTTTAAAGCATACCTTTATGTACTGGTTTGTCAGTTGAAAGAAACACTCCCTTCCTTTTTGGAATTCTCTGTTTACGTGCCCCTCCCCCTCCTGCGTACGCATAGCGACGCGCACGCGCTCGGGTGCCATGACCAGGTCGTCAGCGAAATGACTTCTTGTGCTTAAACACTGTTACTAAGTTAACACATTAAAGAATGACTTGTTTATATAACAGTTACTTAATGCTTTTGTCTCATTCTGTGGGATTATTAAGGGGATTATTTATTTCAATTATATTTATATTTATTTAGGCTATATATTAATAAAAACAACAAAACAATAAAAATTTTAAAAATAATACTTAAAAAATAAAAATATCTTTCCTGTTTGGCTTGTTTATTCGTTAATTGCGAATTAAATCATTTATATGTCAACACAAGATGGCAGTATTGCAACTTGATGCATAGAATTAAACTTCATATTTCTATGATCTATCATCCAGAGATATGTCTTCGTTGAACTCTCTTCACACGTAGTACTTCTTAGACACTTTAAAAATAAACTATAAAATAAACGTATTAAAAGTACATTTAAAATTAATTAAAAAAAAAATAGCTGCAACTATAACTATTTTGAATCACTTTTTTAAATAAAAGCTTTTCATTTATATTTAATCTATGCTTTGAATTACAACTTGTTTGAAAAGAGGTGCTTAATCTTCAAAAACATCATTTATTCTCTTCAGAAGGTTCAACTTTATAAGCTATTTGTCATGATTCATTTTATGTGGATTGCAATAATTTATTTTCAATTAGGTTTTATATTGGTTTGTATAATGAGGTATTACCAAAAACGAACTAACTAATACACTAACTGATATGTTCCAATTTTTAATAACATAAAATTGAAATTGAGTTTAGCTATACTGCAGGATACTATTATAGTTTTTATTAATATTTTGAATCAGTGTTTATTTTCAGATTTTGCTTTTATTTATTTTTAGTTCAAGTTTTAGTGATTATTTGCATGTTTTTGTCATTTTTAGTATTTATTCTTTATATATATATAATGTTTGTATAGTTTTTTTAAATTAATTTTTGTTGTAGTTATTTTATTAAATCAAGTTACATTAAAATAACGTTGCCTTAGGAAATAACTGAAATAAAAAGTTTTTTAATATATATTTTATTTTATTTCGGTTAACATTTATTTTATTTCAAGAAATTATTATTATTATTATTAATTTTATTCTTTTTTGTTTCATTTTTAGTTGTACTTCTTTCTATGATAACCCTGCAGGACACTGCGACATGTCATGTCCACTATTCATATGTCAGAAATTCTATGGTATTATCATTTGATATTATCTGTTTTTAAAATGGTGATGTCGCAGTTGGTTTTGTATTTTATTTGTTTTTTATTTTTTTGGTGCACAAGAGGAGATAAAGAGGAGACAATGCAGGACACAACCTGTGAGGTTTCACGCAGTATTAAAACAGCACCCACACACTCTCTGTGTTTTTAAAGTCCAGCATGTGGCGTGCCACACAATCATCCACCCCTGCAGAAATACAAGACACAAAGCTTTTCCAGCTAAATAACTTTTCTCTCAGCTTCCTAAACACACCTCGTCTCTGAGATGTTAGATTAATCGTGATTTTTTTTTTTTGTGGACTTTTATGTTTGGTGCCTGGTTCCATAAAAGCAGTGAAATTACTATGTGGTTACCATGCCAACACAAACCCTCATCTTTTCAGAGAGATAGCCCACTTTTTTTCTTGGAGACAAAAGCCCAAAGCAATTGGTGTACAAGTGGAGCTGTTTTAGATGTAATAGTATCAGAGCTAATGCTCTTTTGGCATCATTTATATCTCAGTCATTATGTTATTCCTGGACAAAGTTGCATCTGTTCTAGTTGCTTTGCAGGAAAATGATAAATAAAAGGATCCCTGAGCTAGACAGCATTTAAACAGCATAGCCCTGCAACATCAGTGTGTGCTTCATTGGGTTTGTAGCACTTTCCACTTGAAACACTTTAAGAATGACTGGTGAAAAGGAAGTGCTTTGCAGTCATAAGGCATAAAAATAGTGCTGGTGCTCTTTGGACAAGGGATCCAAATTTAGTTCTTGGCCGTCAGTGAATCAGATTGATCCTTCTGAAGGATTTCTCAACTGCAGCCCATTAGTTTGTGGATTGATTTTAGCTTAATAGCCATAATATGATAAAATATTTCATAATTTATGTTTAATCTATGCCTTGGATTACAAGGTTGTTTTTTAAAAGGAGGTGGTTAAGCTTCAGACATATTATTTATATTATTTATTGTCGTCAGAAAGCTTTATTCTATTCTATTCTACATTCATTTTACATGAGGTTTGCCGTTTTTAAAGAAACAAAAAATAATAGATAGATAGATAGATAGATAGATAGATACCCCATCATGCTATAAGTAGCCTATGGGTAAAATGTTGAATTTACCATTTTTAAGTGAACATGGGGTTGAAAAACTGGCCTTGCCTAATTAAACGATTATTTGTCTTACCAATACTTTAGTTGAAGGACAGCCATAGTGTTGCTTCCTAGAAGACCGCAAGTCTGGACTGAATCAAATTCAAAAGGAATAATGAGATGGTTTTGTATATTAGGGTAGTCCTTGTGTAATGAGGAGCATGGAGAAGCCAGCAGCCATTGAAATGCTTATTTGCCTGCCATTTTGAATCCAGAACACTAATTGCACTAATTACAACAATCTTGTAATTTCAGTGATCTTCGGTTCGGTTCTCCCTATTTGAGAGATCCTTCCTCAGCTGGGAAATAGCCTTAAATATGAGGAAACCTCCATTCAGAAGATTGATCCTGTTCAACATGCAGCAGATTTAGTTTTTAGGTTGGTATTTATTTTTAGGCCAATTATGATTATTTAGTTTTAGAAGCTGCACCACACAGATGGATAATGCTTGAGTCAAGAATATACACATATATATATATATATATATATATATATATATTAAACAAGCTGAAGGCGACAGATGTTTAACTGAAATATGAAAGGCTTTACACAAACATGGATAAATTAAAAAAATAATAATAATTTGTAATTACCGTAAGAAAAATCTCCCTGCTGAGGCTATAGGAAGGATGCATATGGTTGCAGACATTGATTATGGCTGACAACTCCTACTTTTGACCACTAGATGTCGGCATTGAAGTGGTTTGCTCTTTCTTTGAGTTAATGTGTACCTGTTCAGTTTATTGTCACCTATGTTTGGCTCTTTACAGTCCACCGTTATACTCTGCAGTTTTTATACGCTCAGACTTTTTAGGGTGAGTTTTGTCCTTTTGTCCTCCATGCTGTTCAGTTCTGCTTTGAAAGATTAGTTTCTTGTTTTTCTCTTCATTTCCTTGTGCAGCGTAATCATTGCCACTTCATTGACAATGAGTTATTGGTGGCTTGCCAGTGAACCAGAGGGCATCCAAGACTGATCATCCACTATGAAGAACCTTCTAGTGGTGCAGACCTCCAAATCCACCCTATGAATGCCGTTCAGATAAGAATAACCTATTGTCTGATTTCTTTTTGTGTCAGTTCTCCATCATTACTGTGAATCAGTGTTACAATGGTGTTTACATCAAAGATTGTAATTCAGAAGCTTTGGTGCCATTAGACTTTAAAAACTTCCTCTAAATTGTTGAATCTGTCACAGCTCTAGCACAGTCATTACTTTTGAATTGATTAACTACATCAGTCACATTCAGAAGAACCAGAACCTTATACAGTATACACTTTTAAAAATAAAGGTTCCAAAAGGGAGGCATTTGAAACAATGTCATAGAAGGAACCATTCGGAGTTCCAAAAAGAACCATTTTTGTCTTAGTTTGTAGAACATTTCAATAATCTGAAGAACCTTTTGTATGTTTTCATGCAGTAATGAATGCCAACAAGAAACCTTTATTTTTAATAGTGTTGACCATATGCTTGACTCTGATGTAGTAACTCCACAAACCTCCCTCTGACAACCTTACGCTGTATAAACATGCACTTTCAAAGCAAAATTCACCTCAATGACATTGCCCAAACCAGACGCTACAAACTTAAGTTGGTATCTCTGCAGCCAATGTGCTTCCATGCAGTATTTGCTTGTCTCGGTCCCATGCAAAACAGAGATAATTGCGGACCAGCTGTGTGAGCAGGAGGCGGCCTGCAAGAGGACTCAGCTGTAGTGAGTATGCCACCATGCCAAAACTTGGTGCCAGTCAGTCAGCTCTGTTTCAATTAGGCCTCAAAATGAGTTAATCTGATACAGGCCAGAGAGGACAGACTCGGCAAATATGCACTTTCACTTTGCCTACAGATCATTTAAGCTAAAGTAAATAGTTCAGTTTCTTCTAATGTAATCTGAGGATGACTTTACCAAGCACAGATCAAACAGGACTGTGGGCTGTACTACTTTTATAGAATCTCACTTCTCGACTGGCCTTCACTATGCAAGGTGTAACACAAGTTAAAAGAACAGTTGACCCAAAAATGAAAATATTGACTCACCCTCATGCCATCCAAGATGTAGCTGAGTTTGTTTCTTCACTGGAACAGATTTGGAGAAATTTAGCATTACATCACTTGTTCACTTGCAGCTGCATGTTTGTAAGAAACAAATCCATTATTAAGGTATTTTAATTTTAAACGGCATGTCTTGCCAGTCCATACTCCATAATAATGCCTTTTCAGCTTTTCTAAGACATTATTTGAAGTACTGAAGTAGAGTGGATTGCTTGTGGATTACTGTGATGTTTTTATCAGCTGTTTGGACTCTCATTGTGACGGCACCCATTCACTGCAGAGAATCCATTGGTGAGCAAGTGATGTAATGCTAAATTTCTCCAAATCTGTTCCGATGAAGAAACAAAATCATCTACACCTTGGATGGCCGGACGGTGTAAATTTTCAGCAAATTTTCATTTTTGGGGGTACTATTCCTTTAAGCAACTAAGTGCTTACAATCACTTATACCTGCTATAATTGGTGGTGCTTACCATTACACATAGTGTTGGGGATTTGAACAAAACCCTAAGTATTGAACTTCGGCAGTAGTGTGCTGTTACTTCTCTTAGTGAAGGCCCATTCAGCCTGAGGACCTGACCTCCACATTCAGGGTTTTAAACTAGGCTTGCCTTGAAGAACTTGCATGAACCCTTAATCTCTCCTGACCAATGTGGATACCACTAGTCCATCTACACTAATGTTCTAACTGTTTTTGAAAGAAGTCTCTTCTGCTCACCAAGGCCACATTTATTTGATGATGAAATAACAATTTAAAATAAATTTAAATTTCTTTTCTATTCGAATATATTTTAAAACATAATTTATTCCTGTGATGACACCCATCTTGTTACCTCGTTATAGTTTAAGTTGCTCCACCTGTGTCTCCCTCGTTAGCCTCCTCGTTTGGTACCTATTTAATCTCCTTGTGTCTGTCATCCTGTGCTGATCCCTAATTTCTCATTGTGTGTGTTATATGTCTGCATGGAGTGCAGTTTTGAGCCTGCCTGTCTGTTTTTCCCCCTCGGAGTGTTTTGAGTTTGTTTTTTGTTTCATTTTTATTATTAAAATAAATAACCATTTCTCCTGCAATTGAGTCCTCGCTTCATCTCCCCGCACGCACCGACACATTTCTTGTTATTATCAGTGTAAAGCACAGTTGTGCTGATTAATATTTTGTGTGCAATCCATGATGCATTTTTTTCAGGATTCTTTGAGAAATACAAAAGTTAATAAGAACAGCATTTATTTGAAACTGTCACTTTTCAGTTTAATGCATCTTTGCTGAATAAAGCTATTAATATTAAACATCTTGTTGACCCCACACTTCTGAACGGTAGTGTATGTGAGTGGGAGAGCTTCAGGCAAAAAGCATCAAAGGATCCTCAATCTGTTTGCAATGCAAGCAGATCTCTTAGCGTTTTTCTCTCTTTCATTTTCCTTTATTCTTCTCATGCAGGTGAATATGAGATTTATTATGTAGAGAATATAGCAGCCATCTATTAGTGCCACAGTCTTAGTGTCTGGTGAAACAGCTTGGGATGGAGTCAAAATTAGTATTGATTTAACTGATTGATGATTTGAGCAGCTCTGCTTGGGTGTGAAATGACAATTTCGCCATCTGGAAGAGAGGTCTGGTGACTGAAAGAACACAGTGCCTTTCTTTATTCACTGAGCTCGCATGTTCTCTTTCTTTCGCAGCAGGCTTCTTGTTTTGTTTTGTTCCCTCTTTTTGCAGTATGGCTGTGGGTAAAAATGTTTAATATTTTACTTTCTCTGCTTCAAAGGCTTTCTTAACATCACAATATTATGAGTGCTTCTGATGCACTAGTTCAGAGGTGACTGATGCAACCTCGACAATGACAATGTCTTCATCAGCCCAGGAGGGTGTGCCATTCAGATCAAATTGAACAATGCTTTTTAAATTTGAATTAAATTGCTGATTGTGACTTTTGACTTAAAACATATTATTTACTCAGATATTTTCCTGTGTGACAATGTAAATTATTTAATGTAATGTTTTATTTTATTTCATATTGTATATTTATAAATAAATAAATACATTTATGTATGTATGTATGTATGTGTGTGTGTGTGTGTGTGTGTGTGTGTGTGTGTGTGACCCTGGACCCCAAAACCAGTTATAAGTCGCACGGGTAAATTTGTAGCAATAGCCAACAATACACAACAACAAAATTATAGATTTTTCTTTTATGCCAAAAATCATTAGGATATTAAGTAAAAATCATGTTCAATGAAGATATTTTGTAAATTTCCTACCGTAAATATATCAAAACTTAAAACATGCTAAGAATTTCATTTGGACAACTTTAAAGGCGATTTTCTCAGTATTTTGATTTTTTTTCACCCTCAGATTCCAGATATTCAAATAGTTGTATCTCGGACAAATACTGTCCTATCCTAACAAACCATACATCAATGGAAACTAAGCTTATTTATTCAGATGATGTATAACTGTCATGTGTTTTTGTGAATTGTGGGGGAAATTACATAGGTGTAATGGTTTTTATACTGTACAAACTGTATGTGCTATTGCCCTATACCAGGGGTAGGCAAGTTCGGTCCTAGAGAGCCGCAGTCCTGCAGAGTTCAGCTCCAACCCTGAAAAAAAAACTCACCTGACTATAGCCTTAGTAATCCTGAAGACATTGATTAGCTTGTTCAGGTGTGTTTGATTAGGGTTGGAGCTGAACTCTGCAGGACTGCGGCTCTCTAGGACCGAACTTGCCTACCCCTGGTATAGGGCAATAGCACATACAGTTTGTACAGTATAAAAACCATTACACCTATGTAATTTCCCCCACAATTCACAAAAACACATGACAGTTATACATCATCTGAATAAATAAGCTTAGTTTCCATTGATGTATGGTTTGTTAGGATAGGACAGTATTTGTCCGAGATACAACTATTTGAATATCTGGAATCTGAGGGTGAAAAAAAATCAAAATACTGAGAAAATCGCCTTTAAAGTTGTCCAAATGAAATTCTTAGCATGTTTTAAGTTTTGATATATTTACGGTAGGAAATTTACAAAATATCTTCATTGAACATGATTTTTACTTAATATCCTAATGATTTTTGGCATAAAAGAAAAATCTATAATTTTGTTGTTGTGTATTGTTGGCTATTGCTACAAATTTACCCGTGCGACTTATAACTGGTTTTGGGGTCCACGAGCACACACACACACACACACACACACACACACACACACACACACACACACACACACGTACATTCAGGTTATGTTTTTTCTTGCAACTGTCACATTTAACTTGCTCAATAATTAATATTTTATTTGATATATAATAAACATTTAAAACATTTATTTAAATAAACACTTAAAACATTTTATTTACTCAGATATTTGCCTGTGTGACAACTAGCCCTGGCCTTTTAAGTCTTTTACTTGAGAACTTGGGAAATGTAGATTATTTAATGTAATGTTTTCTCCCAAACATAAATTTATATATAAATGACCCTGGGCCACAAAACCAGTCAAAAGGGTCAATTTGTTGAAATTGAGATTTATTTATTTATTTTTATCTATTTATATAAATATACAATACGAAAACATTCCATTAAATAATATACATTTCCCAAGTTCCAAGTCAATAATTAATATTTTATTTGATATATATTAAAAAAATAATGTTACAATTTAGTATAATTCAGTATTTGGCTTCATTCGATGTAGAGATGCTTATTCTTATAACACTTTAAAAATGGAGTGGATAGAAGTGGATAAAATCCAAACATTGGGATCTTATCCACGAAAATAAATAAAATGCCATTAAGAGTAACTTTTTTTGCCGTCAGTAATCGATGCATTTTTCCAAGGCTGGATTCTATAGGACTCTGTAGATCTAGGACACAAGTGCGTTCACGCCGCTTCCTCGCGCGCTCCCGGCTCTGCGCGTGCTCGCTCGAGCCCTTCCGCCGGGCGGGCGCACGCGCGCGCTCCGCTCAGGATGCTTCATGCTTGATTGTAGGTGATGATGGCGGAAGAGGAGCTGCGCTGAGTTTTCTCCCAGTTTTTTTTTTAAATAGACCCCTATCAGACGCTCGTCAGCAGATCTCGTCTTTCTCCTCCGTCTCACTCAGAGGGACTATGGGGAATGAAGCGAGCCTCGAAGGAGAGGGCCAGCCGGGGCAACTGGGAGGCGCTGTCCCCGCTGCTGGAGCCCCGGCTTCCATTTCAGCACCAGCGGGCGGCGGACAGCTCCTCAAGCCGAGCAACGGAGTGCCTGCCGGGGGAACGGGCGCCGGACACGGCCCGGCGATGAACAGGTATGCCGAGTCATTTCAAACGATTCTGAAGCGTCTATATTTCTGTGAATTAAATGCACTGCACGATACGAGTCTGTGGGGTCTAATCTTGGGCTTTTACATTTAAAACAACTAGTCACTTTTAGCCATATTCAGTATCGATAATTTATGTTTTTAACCGCCTTCATTTAGTTGCACTTCACACCCAGTGGTATGCATTACCTAAACCTACTAAGCCAGTTGTCAGCTAAAAACCTCTATGTGTGCATAATATCAGGAATCAAGATATGCTGCACTCAAGGGGTTATTTGATCTCTGGCATACTTGATGCATAGATCTATTTACATATGAGCATGTATATGTATATAAGCAGCCATATGAGAATGTTTTGTTTTGGCGTGTTGTCTTATTTAGTGTATATTTTTCTATTAATTACAGACAGTCTGCGCTGTTAGCCTTGCTCTGTCCCGAACCGAGCAACCTATGTTAGTTTCAGAGTTTTAACATAGGATATTGATGATCTGAATGCATGATTGATAATATTACCAAATGCACATGTGTTATCAAATTTAGTGGTATATTAAATGCATATGGCAATCTGGTGTCTGATTTGGTTAGTTACAGAGCGAGGCATGTTCTGAGATAATCTGATGCATGTCATACTCTTATTTAGTCATATAAACCTTAGTTTGCTTAGGTGTGATGTTTTAGTAACACTGTCTACAGTCACATGATGTGAAATTCATTGCTTTGGCAGCCACGCCTAACAGTGCTGATATCAAAATGCACTGGTACTAAAATCTCACTGTAAAAGACACTTGAGGGATCCGAGAGTGCAAGCATGATAAAATGTTATAGTGTTAATAATTGATACAATTTTGACGAGCATCCATGTGACTAATCTGTTACACGTGCAAGCAAACATCTTTCACTACCTCTCTCTCTATTCCTCCCCACTCCTCTCTCATCTCCCTCTACGTTCTTTAAATAATGTAATGTGTGAATTTCCTTGCACTCGAAAGATTTAGAATAATTCAAACTTTGTGATGCAGCTTATGCTGTTTGCAAATGTGCTATCTGTCCTTCTCTGTCTGGGTTCATATTGTGTAGCAGTGATTCTCCAGTGGTTTTGCATCAGCACACAGATTTTACATTGGACATGAAGTGGCAACCCAGAGCAGTAGCAAAATTGTTTATTGTATAAAAAGTCTCTTGGATTACAATAGATTGGTGCTCTTGGCAGCCAATAATTCATAGCACAAAGCACATTATGGTTGGCACAGACATTTATTTTTGTCTGGGTTGTATTTTTTTTACATTGTGTAGTTTTCATCATGCTTTTTGGATGCTGGTCATGTATCTTGTGCATAGCCTTTGACACCAGCAACAAAACATTTAGAAAGAGTTTCTTTCATTGAAAAAGTTGATAAGTCTATTTATATTCCTATTCTAAATATGCACGATTATACGGTTAGTTTATTGTTTTTAGCATTGTTTTTTTCCTGCAATCCACTGGTTGAGAAGCACAATTATACTATAAGTGGCATTTTATAATTTGCTTTTATAAAATTATTTTAGATTTATTATACTGTAAATGTTGATAAAATGCACAACCTTTTGATGTCCATGATATGGGAAACCTTTTCTTTTCCATTGTAAAAGTTGATAATTTTCCAGTGCTAAATATGCATATGGTTAGTTGCATTATATTATTTGCTCTTAGCAAAGTGCTCAAAGTTTGCTCTTTTTAGTATTGTCACAGTAACTCAATTTTTTGTAAAATAATGTACATTTCTAGTAACAAACTGCCAATCAAATGTTCGCTCGAATTGCCTGGGGTTTCTGGCTTAATTCATTGTAGTGAGTCATTTCATTTGGATGGTTCATTTTAATGAATTGGTTCAAAAGATGATTCAATGATGATTGAGTGAGTCAGTCGTGTTCCTTGAACTCCCTGTGCAACATTTTTTTTTAATGTTTTTTTGTTTGTAATGAAATAATGTCTAGTTCAATACTGTTGTTTAGCACTGTTATGCTTTGGATTCACTGTTCAAAAGTTTAGGATTACTATAATAATAATAATATTTAATATTGTGAAATATTAATGGAATTTAAAAGAACTGTTTTTCTGATGCAATTTATTCCTGTGATGGTAAAGATCACTTTTGGTTATGGTTATGGTTTAGGCTTTTGTAAGAAACGTAAGATTAAAGTTAGTTAATCTCCCGTTCAATTTTACTTTGTTTGAGTGTTTGCCGTTTCACATTTGAATTGTCACATGATCCTTCAAAAGTCATTCTAATATGCTGATTTGCTATTCAAGAAACATTTCTTATTATTATCAATGTTGAAAACATTTGTGCTGATTAATATTTTTGTGTAATCCGTGATATATATATATATTTTCAAAATTATTTGATGAATGGAAAGTTCAAAATAACAGCATTAATTTGAAATAGAAATCTTTTGTAACATTATAAACATCTTTACTGTCACTTTTGATCAATCTAATGTGTCCTTTCTTAATAAAAGTATTAATTTATTTCGAAAAAAAAACAACAACTTCTTGTTCCCAAACCTTTGATCTAGTGTAAAGTATGCAATATTTACTTTCAGTTTAAGTGTATTAACAATTTTTTGCTGTAATTTATATATTTATTGCAACTGTATACCAGATAAATGTTGCTCTTTTTCACTGAATTATTTTAATTTCATAAGAAGATAAGTGAAAAGAAATAGCCTCCTTACATAGCTTCAGTATAATTAGCTATTTTTTAAGCTTTAGTGAAGTTAAAGGGTTAGTTCATCCAAAACAGAAAATTAGCCCATGTTTTACTCATCCTCAAAGCATCCTAGATGTAAATGACTTTCTTCTTTCAGATGAATCCAATCGGAGTTATATTAAAAATTATCCTTGCTCTTCCAAGCGTTAGAATGGCAGTAGGCGGGTGTTTTGTTCAGCAGTCCAAAAGTAGTCAAATAAATTCATCCATAATAAAATGTGCCTCGCACGGCTCCGGGGGGTGAATAAAGGCCTCCTGTAGTGAATCGATGCGTTTTTGTAAGAAAAATATCCATATTAAAAATGTTATAAACACTTTTCTCTCACTTCCGCTGACTGACGTAGGTGGAAGCCATTCCGGGCGGATGACGTAGGACGTATGCGTAGCGTAAGCGCCGGTGATTAGTGACGAACGCAAGCGCGGAGGAGAGAGCAAAACAATACGCCGGTCACAAAATAGAAGTACAAAACGAGGATTTGTAAAGAAAAATGTAGGAGGATTTCAATATAAGCCAAGAGAAGACTGGTTTTCTTTTGCTAAAGTAAGGAAACTTTGCTTCCTTTGCTCCTGTAAACAAACTCGCGAGACTAGCATATCTCACGGCGCGTGCGTGACACATCCGTCCTACGTCATCCACCCGGAATGACTTCTGCGTATGACAGTTAGCGGAAGTGAGAGAAAAGTGTTTATAACGTTTTAAATATTTATATTTTTTTTACAAAAACACATTGATTCGCTACAGGAGGCCTTTATTCACCCCCGAAGCAGTGTGAGGCACATTTTATTATGGATGGATGTGCTTTATTTGACTACTTTTGCACTGTTGAAAAAAACACCCGCCAACTCCCATTCTATCGCTTGGAAGAGCAAGAATAATTTTTAATATAACTCCGATTGGATTCGTCTGAAAAAAGAAAGTCTTACACACCTAGGATGCCTTGAGGGTGAGTAAAACATGGGCTAATTTTCAGTTTTGGGTGAACTAACCCTTTAACTACTGATTCTAAAGAATAGTTTGACTGTTTGAACTAGTTTTCAATTGAGTAACTTAAAGTTTCAAAGATCTACAGTTTTAATGCTTTCCCAGCACCGAAAAGCAGTCTTGAGTTTTCTTATTATTGTATTTAAGCTTTAAAATAAGAATGTTAAAATTGAATTATGTATTATTTTGGGTTGGGCGATGTCTACATCAGACGATGTCTACAGTGAAACATCGTGA
>NW_015544130.1:376561-383778 GCF_001515605.1 Sinocyclocheilus anshuiensis | reverse complement strand
GGTGATGTCTATCAGCCATCGGCGATGGACGATGGCATCGTCTATCGGCCCAACCCTAGTATTATTAATTATTAATTTATAATAATATTATAAATTATTAATTGAATCCAATCACTTGGGGAAGCACGTGAAAGCAACAGCCTGAAATAAGCTTCAGAATCAACATGTTTGAGAATTTTCATGGCACAAACTCAGAATGTGTTCTTTTGACTGACGGCCAAAATGAGGAACCAGAAGTTATTAGTGTGTTTGTATGGACTTTGCAGGGGAGTGTGTAGGTGTTGTTTGTGCTATTAGTGAAACATGGATGAAGAGAAAGACAGGAGGGATGAGGGAGATGGATGGAGAGACAGAACAGTATCCGGCGCTTTATTTCCCAGCAGATGGAATAAGAACATAGCTGTCTTAGCCACCAAACATCACCCTCATAAAAGGGCTCTGAATTGTAATGACACAGAAATCGAATAAATGTTCTCCATGAGCCTGTGGCATTCTTTTAGCGTTCTCTTTACACTCCCGCTCAGTGTCTTTAAACCGTTCCATTTATTAAGCCTTGGAAGGAAACACAGATAGAATATAGCCATGCACCCTGCCCACATGTCGAAAGGCCAATTTTAAAAAGGTTAACGCCAAATCTTCCCGTTTTAGATCTCTTTCATCATATGACACTTAATCTTTAGTTGTTCATTGTTCCCCTGGCCTTCAGACCTTACTGTTCCAGCACGGCATTTTCATTGCAAGTCCTTATAGTAGTAATAGTGGTCAGTATCGCAGTACAGTACAGTATAGGCATACAGGACTCCACACTAAAACATAGTGCTCAATGCTAGAGTATAGTACATTATAGCAGTTCAGTTCTATGCACTTTAAGGAGTATTCCTGATTCATTACAAGTTAAGTGAAAAATTAACCCTAGTGAAAAATACATATATTAAAACGAGTGCTGTCAAACGATTAATCACGATTAATCGCTTCCGAAATAAAAGTTTTTGTTTACATAGTATATGTGTGTGTACTGTGTATATTTATCATGTAGGCCTATATAGAAATACACACACATGCATGTATATATTTAAGAAAAATATGTTATGTTTATACATTTAAAATATTTATATATAATATCAATTATATTAATATAAATATATACATGGAAATACAGTACATGGAACTATTTTCAAAATATATACTGTATATGTGTGTGTATTTATATATACATTATAAATATACACAGTATACACATATATATTATGTAAGCAAAAACGTTTATGTTGGATGCGATTAATCGCGATTAATCGTTTGACAGCTCTAATTAAAATGTATTTAAAATACATTTATTTCATGCTAAGTATACTACAAATTAATTTAAGTATTTATGTACTTAATAAAAATACCCTGCAATTATATTTTTAGTATACTAAACTGGTATACTTAAAGTTTTGTACTAAATGCTCTTTAATTGTGCGGAAGTAGTGCTGAAGTCCAATTAAATATATACTGAAGTATATTTGATTGTCCTAAAGTAGAACTATTGCAAGTATACTTCAGATACACCTTAAATATCTTGGATTTAAAGACCAATATTATTCAAAGATCATACAATCCTCATCAATAATGATATTAAAACACATTTTAGGCTTAATATTAAGAAATGTGTATTGTGCACAAGTAGTACTCCAAATTAAGCTTAATTATAATTTTTATGTCAGTAAGCCACACATCAGTATATATGTTAATAGATTACTATACTTAGTATGAAATATATGTATTTTAAATGTATTACTTTTTTTACTAGGGGTGGCATAATGTTGGTTACACATATATATACACACATATATAAAATGTTTAAATCATCAATTTTATAGTCATTTAGGGCTGTTTGGGTTCATGTTGTTGAGTTATCATGGCAATGAAGTTGTAAAATTCGATAACATTAGACAGAAATGGTTAGTAAGTGGGTTTTGATATTACATTGAGTTCCATTGTAAGTGCCTCACTATAACCCAGATTTGTGCCTTTTTAAAAGAAAAGAAGGGACAAATGGAATATAATTGTGTGGTAATCAACATTATGCCACAGATGGTTCCAATTTGAGCTTAACTTGTATGCTTGTATTCCTTTAACACCATACAGTATAGGACTCACTCCACAAAGAAGTATATAGTTATAGTATATAGTGCAGTATTCCTCACAGGACTGTATCTAGAGCGAGAGGAGACATGAATTCAGTTTGTCAGTCTTCACCCATGCCTGTTCTTCTCATGTGGAGCTGACACCCACTGGTTTTGTACTCTCCTTCTGTCACTCTGTGACTCATCAGAGGTGTTAACACAGGCTCTGTGCAGTAGAGAGAGGAGTGAAGGGGACTGCTCAGCACTACAGATCCAAATTAATCTGATCCAGCAGACATGGCTGTCTAAGGCTGCTGTTAGCCCCTTTACGGAGTGCAGCATCACAGTAAATGCTCACTTCTGTCCAGGAAACACTTTAAGCCCTTTGTACATGCGATTGTGCCCAATTTAGCATTGTATTTAGAGTGCTAAGATTAAAATATTGTCAGACTGCATATAGATGTGATGATAATAAATAAATAATGAAAGAAATATTAGATAGCATATTAGACTGATTTCTGAAGGATCATGTGACACTGAAGACTGGAGTAATGATGCTAAAAAAATGAGCTTGCATCACAGGAATAAATGACATTGTATAATATATTCATATAGAAAGCACTTTCTCTATAGCCACTCTTCTGTTTGAGCAAATAGACAGTGTTGTTTAGATCTAGAAAATTGATTGTCTGAGTGAAAAATGTCTAAATATCTACATTTGCCATGCATTTTGAATATAATGACCACAGAAAGTACAATGATTACCTGCATCGAGACACAGAGTAGAAATGGCTAATCAGTGCTCCATTATGTTTTATGTTTTCTGCATTCAGGAATAATTACCTGAGCACTAGATAATTATAAGGAGTACATGGTTCAGTTAATGAGACAATCAATCTTAGCAGACACAATAACTCCTTGATTAAGCACAAGTTATGGTGTATCCAGTCACTCTGTCAGTAACCATGGCCCTGCTTGTTTTGCTCACTAACATTCAAAGTTTATATTTCTATTAGTGATAGACATGCATCAAGGGTGTGTTAGCAAACAGTGTTATAGACTGTATCCCTGTTTGTAATATGTGCTCTGGGGTCTGTAAGAGAAGTCTATTTGATCAGAAATACGGTAAAAGCAGTAATATTTTGAAATATTATTATAGTTTAGAAGGTTATGTAGTTGTGTAGCTGTCCTGAATCTGACTTTTGACTATGGGCATTACAGTTAGCTTGGTTTAGCATTAAGTGCATCTAGCCTCTAGCTGTTTGGTTCACTGTTTAATTCACTTCTTATTGAATGAACTATTGTGGTAGTGTATAGCTTTCTCTGTTCAGACTAGGCCTCAGGATTTCAGTTAAGATAAACTCAATGCATATTGATATTAGCAATACCTCCTTCTTATTTTAATAAATATATAGAGATAATGAAATGCCCTCAGCAGAAAACGATCAACCGTGTGATGAAAATTATTTGAAGTATGTCAGTGAGTTTATTTCTGCCACAGAGAATATATCCTAAAGCATTTGTATACGTTCGTTGTATCTGTAACAAATTAATTATTTTATTTTATTTATTATTATTATTTTAGTATTTTCAGAAACCTCAGTTTGAACTCAAATATTTTTTATTCTTTTTTTTTTTTTTTTTAAGTAGAATTAGCAGCTTCTTAGTCTTTTTGCATGGCCACAGTAAACAGAATTTACTTCTGTTTATGTCTCCCAAAAAATGTTGGTGGAAACAAAAAACTCAAGATTGGCTTTTTAGTCTTGCATGCCAACAGTTGTCTCATTTACGTTTGTTTATTTCTTACAAAGAATTTTGGTAGAAACTACTGTTTTTATTTTATTTTATTTTATTTGTCAAAAATCTCAACATAAACTCTTATGATTTCTTATTAAATCCTTCTTAGAACAAATAACCCAAACTTTGCAGTTGTTTTTATAGCTCTGTAGACTTCCCGCATGCCAACAGTCATCTGCTTTTATGTTTGTCTCCCAAAGACTTGTAGTAGAAACATCTGAGACAAAGGCGATACTTAGCTGAGCTGTGAAGCAGCAATCTCTGAACAATATAATTGAGCCAAATAGTTCAAAGAAACCCTTTTTGTCTATTAAGACATTCTAAAGTCATTAAATTATTTATTTAGACAAACTCTTAATGATGCTTTTTACAATTTAAATGGCTCGTCTGTAATGACTGAAACAAAGGTAGTTAGTTGTTAGCAATTAGCACTGAGTGACTCTAGTGGGGAATATAAGTGTGAAGTAAATTCAACATAAGCCTGTTTTACTTCTGTAATCCGATGTGTTCTGTTTGGCCTACTTATATTTCACTACATATTGACCTGAGGTAGGAGAATGCCTTTTAAAGGGGTCATATCATATGATGCTGCTAAAAAGAACATTATTTTGTGTATTTGGTGTAATGAAATGTGTTTATGCGGTTTAAGGTTAAAAAAACACATTATTTTCCACATACTGTACATTATTGTTTCTCCTCTATGCCCCACCTTTCTGAAACGCGTCGATTTTTACAAAGCTCATCAGTCTGAAAAGCAAGGTGTGCTCTGATTGGCCAGCTATCCAGTGTGTTATGATTGGCCGAATACCTCAAGCGTGTGACGGAAATGTTACGCCCCTCACATACTGTTGATGCCGTGTCCGGCCGGAGCGATGATTCAAAAACATGAAAACCCATTATAAACGAGGCATTCGTTGCATCCAGTGGGGACATAATTATGGATTATAATGATTTATACTGTCTTTTTACGCGTTGCGTTGCATCGCGCCGCGTAAACATAAAACCATGTCTGCATTTGTGATCGGAGAAATGACAAACAACAAGCCCTACTCTACACTGCCCAAAAGACTCGCTTTAAATATAAAAAATATAAAAACTCTTTAAATATAAAAAACGTACTTACAGTATGTGAGTCAGAACAGCCGACGGTGGCCTAGAGTGAGCGGAGGCCGGGGGCTAGCGTGAGGAACGGCCGGAGGGCTAGAGTGAGCAGAGGCGGCGGGCTTGAGATATGCACCAAGATCTTGTACCACTCCGAAGAGAAAGGAAAAATTGAAATCGCATCATATGACCCCTTTAACAGAGAAAAATGATGCCCTTCACCTTTAAATATGCTGAAAGATTATATTGTGCCAATAGATAGTAGGCCTACCTCTAAGCCTTTCCACCTGAGCTGAACTGTTGTGAAGTCAATATAGTGTGTCAATTGAATGTTGGGAAGGAACTTTGGAGCCGTAGTTGGACTGAGATTTAATTTCTTCTCAGAATACAAAGCTGACACTGAAATAATGAACTTTTATCCCGCTTTGGCGCGTCTCAGTTAATTCAGACCTTGGTAATGGCTTTAGATGAAGCGGCACAAGAAAGGCGGCCTGCTTTTCTGGCGCTGAAGTTTCACTTGAAGTTTTAGGGCCGCATATAATGAGGGACCAGGTGCTGGAAATATTCCTGGACAGACAACAGAGCAAGCCAAGCGCAGCTCCACACACACACACACACACACACACACATACACATAAGCAAGTCTCAGCCTGACTCCCTGTTACTGTGAAACCTGCTATTTTAGTTCTCACACACTTTTTTCCTTTCTCCTCAGAATCTGACAGAGGAAGTGTAAGCTTTTGAAGTGTCTTGCATGTGAATTTGAGGCTCTCTGTGTGTACCCGTGCACTTGTGTTTGTCGGCTCTCTGGAGACTTTGTTATGACCATAGAGAAAGCTTAGAGTCCATTCTAATTGCTGACTAATCCCAGCGCCAGCCTGTGGAAGAAAGAAGAAGAGAAAATCATTACTGCTGTTGACATGTGATAAACGACCTCAGAGTAACAGAAAGTCTGCACAAACCTCCTCATGCCTTTATAGGTAACTTGGGGACTTAAAAAAAGAGAAAAAGAGGCCGAGAAAGGGTTTGAAAGAAGCTTAAGTGAAAGTTAGAAAGCAGGCAGCTGTAAATTCAGCACTGAGGCTTAATTGAAAAGGAAAAAATATGTGAGAAAGCAAAAAGGAAACAAACCTGGGATCCGTAAAATGTAATTGATATCCATTATGTGTGCTGGTTTTGTTTTAAAGAAACAGTTGCAGCTGAACGAGATGATGCAGTAAACATGCGCTGCTAGAATGTTCCTCTGTCGATTTAGTAGTTTTTCAGTCAAAAATAAATGATTCAGTGATTCATGTCTTGAATCTGAGTTTTATTTATTTTATTTTATATCTTTATATAGTTGTTTATTGTATATACCAAGTTTGTTGGTTCAAGTTTAATGCTGTTAATTAAGATTTGTTTATTCATTCATCATTCTGATGAAAATTAAAAATTAAAAATATATAAATATTATATTAAAATTGTGTAAAATATAAATTCAGTGTAAATACCTACTATTTGTAATTTGTAGCTTGTAGTGTGGTTAACTATTTAAAGAGTTATTCACCCAAAAATTTTAATTCTGTCATTAATTACTCACCCTCATGTCGTTCCAAACCCGTCAGACCTTCGTTCATCTTCGGCACACAAATTAAGATATTTTTGATGAAATCTGAGAGCTTTCTGACCCTCCATAGACAGCAACGCAACTGAAACGTTCAAAGCCCAGAAAGGTAGTAAGGACATCGTTAAAATAGTCCATGTGACATCAGTGGTTCAACCGTAATGTTATTAAGCTACGAGTATACTTTTTGTGTGACAAAAATAACGACTTTATTCAAAAATTCTCTTCTCTTCTGGGTCAGTCTCCGCTGCCATTCACGAGAGCACCATGATGCATATATGTGCTTGCATGCTTGTAAACAAGGTGCAGTGCATGCGGGTTCTACATGACAGGCATGCATCGTGGTCTTTGCGCACAAAAAGTCTTCTCATAGCTTTATAAAATTATGGTTGAACCACTGATGTCACATGGACTATTTTAACAATGTCCTTACTACATTTCTGGGCCTTGAACGTGCATCCTTGCTGTCTATGCAGGGTCAGACAGCTCTTGAATTTCTTGAAAAATATCTTAATTTGTGTTACGAAGAGGAACGAAGGTCTTATGGGTTTGGAACGACATAAGGGTGAGTAATTAATGACAGAATTTTCATTTTTGGGAGAACTATC